>NW_026608329.1:30000-42500 GCF_029499605.1 Hyla sarda
ATTCCGCAGAGGTGGGGGGAGAGGTGGTCAGACTACCCGAGGAGGGCGCACCATAGCCGGGTATGCCCCCGCGGAGGGTCCCCTGTGAGACTTCCGGTGGGACTTTGAAAGGAAAAAATAAAATAAAATCAAAGTCCCCCCCCCTGGTTCTCTCGAGGGCACCCGGCCGGACGACTACCCGAGGAGGGCTCACCTCCCCTGGGCAAGGTCTCCGGAAGGGTCACCCGGACGACTTCCAGGCCTGACGATTATCTCGAAACCGAGAACCGCTATGAGAACAGATTCGAAGGCCGTATCCGGGTGACAGTTCCATGAGTCGGGCATGACAGAGTGGCACGCGTTCACAAAACTGCATAGCAGCATGGCGACCGGCTACCTCAGAACGGCCACCTGCCTGGGGATAGCAGGAGAGCGAGAAGCACGGCTGCTCTCTCGGGGTACGCCAGGGCCGAGCGCGGGCTCGCCTGCGGAAGAACCCCTGCCTTCTCCCACGGTGAATTCCGGGGGGGGGGAGACGGGGCCGGTTCACGTACCCGACCCGGGGCTTGCGCGGTCCCCGGGCAAAGCCTCCGGAAGGGTCCCCTTACACGCACAGACCCGGAGAGGCTAAAAGGGCGGGAGGCGCGGGTCCCTGTACCAAGGCAGGGCGCGCCGTCCTTGGGAACAGGATGGGCGACACGTACCCCTGACAGAATACGAGTCCCGGTTGTCAGCCCTGGGGGAGTCGTGAGTACCTGTGCCCAGGCAGGGTCCACCGAACTCGGGCAATGCCTCTGGAAGGGTCCCCCGAAAGACTTCCGGGCCTGACGATTATCTCGAAACCGAGAACCGCTATGAGAACGGATTCGAAGGCCGAATCCGGGTGACAGTTCCACGAGTCGGGCATGACAGAGTGGCACGCGTTCGTAAAACTGCATAGCAGCATGGCGACCGGCTACCGCAGAACGGCCACCTGCCTGGGGATAGCAGGAGAGCGAGAAGCACGGCTGCTCTCCCGGGGTACGCCAGGGCCGAGCGTGTGCTCCCCTGCGGACGAACCTCTGCCTTCTCCCTCGGTGAATGCCGGGGGGAACGGGTCCGGTTCGCGTACCCGACCCGGGGCCGGTCGGTCCCCGGGCAAAGCCTCCGGAAGGGTCCCCTTTACACGCACAGACCCAGAGAGGCTAAAAGGGCGGGAGGCGCGGGTCCCTGTACCCAGGCAGGGCGCGCCGTCCTTGGGAACAGTTGCAGCGGAACGGCCACCCGTGCCAGAGGGCCGGGACGTCGAGCGAGTCGAGCAACTCCGGCGGGCGGTCCGCCGAAGTCCCCCGGTCCCGGGGGTGATGCGCGCGTGCCCTGCCGGCACCCTCTTTGGACCGGAGGGGCCGAGCTATGGGCGTAATTTCTCGGTTTTTCATCCTCTGAAGGTCCCTCGATCGATCTGGCGAGGCGCGATCCGGCGGGGAGCGACCCTCTCGTTCGGCCGGGCTCCGGAGCCCGTGTCGGCGAAGGCGAGAGGGTCTCGCTCCCCCTGACGCCGCATCGTGCCGGGGCTCGGGGGGGCCCTTAGGGTATACCCCCTCCCGGCGGAACTCCCGCCGGGAAAGGGGTCGTCCCTCCCGGGAGGCGAGCTTGAGCGGCACGGAGTGGGCTCCCCCAGATGTGTCCGGAGAGAACGGCATCATTCGCAATATCCCCAGACGGTCGTTTCGACGCGCGATCCGGCGGGAACCGACCCCCTCGTCCGGCCGGGCCCCGGAGCCCGTGTCGGCGAAGGGCCTCGATCCCCCCGGTGCCGAGTCGCGCCACGGCACGGTCCGGAAGGCTATATCCGTCTTTGAAGGTCCCTCGATCGATCTAACGAAGCGTGATCCGGCAGGGAGCTAGCCACTCTGCGGAGCCCGTGTCAGTAAAGGCGAGAGGGTCCCCCTCCCCCCAGATGCCGCATCGCGCCGGTGCGGAGGCGGCGGCTGCCGCCAGATGCGCGACGAGGGGTCGGCGGTCACGAAGGGCACAGGGAGGGTGGCCGGGCGGTCCGGCAGGAAGCGCAACCGCGTCCCGGCGAGGGAGACCCAAGGCCCCAGGGCCTCTCCCCTAAGCCGCGGGCGTCGGAGTGCGCGCAGCGGGACCGCGCCTCGGCTGCCCTCCCTCGGCCTCCCTCGCGGAGGGGGGCCGAGCCGTCCCAGGAGACGCGCGAGCGGGACGGCTCCCCGACGGCCACCGTACCCCCCCGGAGAAAGGCAGCGGTACCGCCGGGCGGGTGGGCGGACCCCGTCGGGCGGCCCGGCGGAGCTCCTTCGTAGGCTGAGCGTAAAATCGACAAAGTCCCGATCGGCGTGTCCCCGGGGGGCAAAGCGCGGGTCCCTGCATCCCAGGCAGGGCGCGCCCACCTCGGGCACGGTATCCCGGAACCCGGAGCGGCGGAGGGGTCGGCGGTCCCGAAGGGCATAGGGAGGGGCGGCCGGGCGGTCCGGCAGGAAGCGCAACCGCGTCCCTGCGCGGGAGACCCAAGGCCCCTCGGGGTCCTCGAGGCTGCCCGCGAGACTCCGGTCCCGTGTCGGCGAGCCTCGCTCCCCGGGCCTCTCCCCTAAGCCGCGGGCGTCGGAGTGCGCGCAGCAGGACCGCACCTCGGCTGCCCTCCCTCGGCCTCCCTCGCGGAGGGGGGCCGAGCCGTCCCAGAACATGCGGCGGGCGGGACGGCTCCCCGACGGCCACCGGCCCCCGCCGAGCCCACCCCGGGCGCGGGATCCTTGGAGAGCAGACACCCGGAGGAATGCAGCGGTACCGCCGGGCGGGTGGGCGGACCCCGTCGGGCGGCCCGGCGGAGCTCCTTCGTAGGCTGAGCGTAAAATCGACAAAGTCCCGATCGGCGTGTCCCCGGGGGGCTAAGCGCGGGTCCCTGCATCCCAGGCAGGGCGCGCCCACCTCGGGCACGGTATCCCGGAACCCGGAGCGGCGGAGGGGTCGGCGGTCCCGAAGGGCATAGGGAGGGGCGGCCGGGCGGTCCGGCAGGAAGCGCAACCGCGTCCCTGCGCGGGAGACCCAAGGCCCCTCGGGGTCCTCGAGGCTGCCCGCGAGACTCCGGTCCCGCGTCGGCGAGCCTCGCTCCCCGGGCCTCTCCCCTAAGCCGCGGGCGTCGGAGTGCGCGCAGCAGGACCGCACCTCGGCTGCCCTCCCTCGGCCTCCCTCGCGGAGGGGGGCCGAGCCGTCCCAGAACATGCGGCGGGCGGGACGGCTCCCCGACGGCCACCGGCCCCCGCCGAGCCCACCCCGGGCGCGGGATCCTTGGAGAGCGGACACCCGGAGGAATGCAGCGGTACCGCCGGGCGGGTGGGCGGACCCCGTCGGGCGGCCCGGCGGAGCTCCTTCGTAGGCTGAGCGTAAAATCGACAAAGTCCCGATCGGCGTGTCCCCGGGGGGCTAAGCGCGGGTCCCTGCATCCCAGGCAGGGCGCGCCCACCTCGGGCACGGTATCCCGGAACCCGGAGCGGCGGAGGGGTCGGCGGTCCCGAAGGGCATAGGGAGGGGCGGCCGGGCGGCCCGGCAGGAAGCGCAACCGCGACCCGGCGCGGGAGACCCAAGGCCCCTCGGGGTCCTCGAGGCTGCCCGCGAGACTCCGGTCCCGCGTCGGCGAGCCTCGTTCCCCGGGCCTCTCCCCTAAGCCGCGGGCGTCGGAGTGCGCGCAGCAGGACCGCACCTCGGCTGCCCTCCCTCGGCCTCCCTCGCGGAGGGGGGGCCGAGCCGTCCCAGAACACGCGGGCGGGCGGGACGGCTCCCCGACGGCCACCGGCCCCCGCCGAGCCCACCCCGGGCACGGGATCCTTGGAGAGCGGACACCCGGAGGAAGGCAGCGGTACCGCCGGGCGGGTGAGCGGACCCCGTCGGGCGGCCCGGCGGAGCTCCTTCGTAGGCTGAGCGTAAAATCGACAAAGTCCCGATCGGCGTGTCCCCGGGGGGCTAAGCGCGGGTCCCTGCATCCCAGGCAGGGCGCGCCCACCTCGGGCACGGAATCCCGGAACCCGGAGCGGCGGAGGGGTCGGCGGTCCCGAAGGGCATAGGGAGGGGCGGCCGGGCGGTCCGGCAGGAAGCGCAACCGCGTCCCGGCGCGGGAGACCCCAGGCCCCTCGGGGTCCTCGAGGCTGCCCGCGAGACTCCGGTCCCGCGTCGGCACGCCTCGCTCCCCGGGCCTCTCCCCTAAGCCGCGGGCGTCGGAGTGCGCGCAGCAGGACCGCACCTCGGCTGCCCTCCCTCGGCCTCCCTCGCGGAGGGGGGGCCGAGCCGTCCCAGGAGACACGCGGGCGGGCTGGACGGCTCCCCGACGGCCACCGGACCCCGCCGAGCCCACCCCGGGCACGGGATCCTTGGAGAGCGGACACCCGGAGGAAGGCAGCGGTACCGCCGGGGGGGGGGGGGTGAGCGGACCCCGTCGGGCGGCCCGGCGGAGCTCCTTCGTAGGCTGAGCGTAAAATCGACAAAGTCCCGATCGGCGTGTCCCCGGGGGCTAAGCGCGGGTCCCTGCATCCCAGGCAGGGCGCGCCCACCTCGGGCACGGGATCCCGGAACCCGGAGCGGCGGAGGGGTCGGCGGTCCCGAAGGGCATAGGGAGGGGCGGCCGGGCGGTCCGGCAGGAAGCGCAACCGCGTCCCGGCGCGGGAGACCCAAGGCCCCTCGGGGTCCTCGAGGCTGCCCGCGAGACTCCGGTCCCGCGTCGGCACGCCTCGCTCCCCGGGCCTCTCCCCTAAGCCGCGGGCGTCGGAGTGCGCGCAGCAGGACCGCACCTCGGCTGCCCTCCCTCGGCCTCCCTCGCGGAGGGGGGCCGAGCCGTCCCAGGAGACACGCGGGCGGGCGGGACGGCTCCCCGACGGCCACCGGACCCCGCCGAGCCCACCCCGGCTTGGGATCCTTGGAGAGCGGACACCCGGAGGAAGGCAGCGGTACCGCCGGGCGGGTGGGCGGACCCCGTCGGGCGGCCCGACGGAGCTCCTTCGTAGGCTGAGAGTAAAATTGACAAAGTCCCGATCGACGTGCGGGGTGTTTGGCACCGGTCCCTGGACCCCCGGGAGGGTTCGCACACCCCGCGCATGGTATCCCCGGAGAGGGCACACCCGGAGGAAGGCAGCGGGACCACCGGGTGGGTGCGCGAACCCGCACGGGCGGTGCAGCGTGGCCCCGAAGTAGGCTGAGCGTAACATTGACAAGGTCGAGATCGCTGTGCGCGGGGTGTTTGGGACCGGTCCCTGGACCCCCGGGAGGGTTCGCACACCCCGCGCATGGTATCCCCAGAGAGGGCACACCCGGAGGAAGGCAGCGGGACCACCGGGTGGGTGCGCGAACCCGCACGGGCGGTGCAGCGTGGCCCCGAAGTAGGCTGAGCGTAACATTGACAAGGTCGAGATCGCTGTGCGCGGGGTGTTTGGGACCGGTCCCTGGACCCCCGGGAGGGTTCGCACACCCCGCGCATGGTATCCCCAGAGAGGGCACACCCGGAGGAAGGCAGCGGGACCACCGGGTGGGTGCGCGAACCCGCACGGGCGGTGCAGCGTGGCCCCGAAGTAGGCTGAGCGTAACATTGACAAGGTCGAGATCGCTGTGCGCGGGGTGTTTGGGACCGGTCCCTGGACCCCCGGGAGGGTTCGCCCACCCCGCGCATGGTATCCCCAGAGAGGGCACACCCGGAGGAAGGCAGCGGGAGCACCGGGTGGGTGCGCGAACCCGCACGGGCGGTGCAGCGTGGCCCCGAAGTAGGCTGAGCGTAACATTGACAAGGTCGAGATCGCTGTGCGCGGGGTGTTTGGGACCGGTCCCTGGACCCCCGGGAGGGTTCGCCCACCCCGCGCATGGTATCCCCGGAGAGGGCACACCCGGAGGAAGGCAGCGGGACCACAGGGTGGGTGCGCGAACCCGCACGGGCGGTGCAGCGTGGCCCCGAAGTAGGCTGAGCGTAACATTGACAAGGTCGAGATCGCTGTGCGCGGGGTGTTTGGGACCGGTCCCTGGACCCCCGGGAGGGTTCGCACACCCCGCGCATGGTATCCCCGGAGAGGGCACACCCGGAGGAAGGCAGCGGGACAACCGGGTGGGTGCGCGAACCCGCACGGGCGGTGCAGCGTGGCCCCGAAGTAGGCTGAGCGTAACATTGACAAGGTCGAGATCGCTGTGTGCGGGGTGTTTGGGACCGGTCCCTGGACCCCCGGGAGGGTTCGCCCACCCCGCGCATGGTATCCCCGGAGAGGGCACACCCGGAGGAAGGCAGCGGGACCACCGGGTGGGTGCGCGAACCCGCACGGGCGGTGCAGCGTGGCCCCGAAGTAGGCTGAGCGTAACATTGACAAGGTCGAGATCGCTGTGCGCGGGGTGTTTGGGACCGGTCCCTGGACCCCCGGGAGGGTTCGCACACCCCGCGCATGGTATCCCCGGAGAGGGCACACCCGGAGGAAGGCAGCGGGACCACCGGGTGGGTGCGCGAACCCGCACGGGCGGTGCAGCGTGGCCCCGAAGTAGGCTGAGCGTAACATTGACAAGGTCGAGATCGCTGTGCGCGGGGTGTTTGGGACCGGTCCCTGGACCCCCGGGAGGGTTCGCACACCCCGCGCATGGTATCCCCGGAGAGGGCACACCCGGAGGAAGGCAGCGGGACCACCGGGTGGGTGCGCGAACCCGCACGGGCGGTGCAGCGTGGCCCCGAAGTAGGCTGAGCGTAACATTGACAAGGTCGAGATCGCTGTGCGCGGGGTGTTTGGGACCGGTCCCTGGACCCCCGGGAGGGTTCGCACTGCCCGCGCATGGTATCCCCAGAGAGGGCACACCCGGAGGAAGGCAGCGGGACCACCGGGTGGGTGCGCGAACCCGCACGGGCGGTGCAGCGTGGCCCCGAAGTAGGCTGAGCGTAACATTGACAAGGTCGAGATTGCTGTGCGCGGGGTGTTTGGGACCGGTCCCTGGACCCCCGGGAGGGTTCGCACACCCCGCGCATGGTATCCCCAGAGAGGGCACACCCGGAGGAAGGCAGCGGGACCACCGGGTGGGTGCGCGAACCCGCACGGGCGGTGCAGCGTGGCCCCGAAGTAGGCTGAGCGTAACATTGACAAGGTCGAGATCGCTGTGTGCGGGGTGTTTGGGACCGGTCCCTGGACCCCCGGGAGGGTTCGCCCACCCCGCGCATGGTATCCCCGGAGAGGGCACACCCGGAGGAAGGCAGCGGGACCACCGGGTGGGTGCGCGAACCCACACGGGCGGTGCAGCGTGGCCCCGAAGTAGGCTGAGCGTAACATTGACAAGGTCGAGATCGCTGTGCGCGGGGTGTTTGGGACCGGTCCCTGGACCCCCGGGAGGGTTCGCACACCCCGCGCATGGTATCCCCAGAGAGGGCACACCCGGAGGAAGGCAGCGGGACCACCGGGTGGGTGCGCGAACCCGCACGGGCGGTGCAGCGTGGCCCCGAAGTAGGCTGAGCGTAACATTGACAAGGTCGAGATCGCTGTGCGCGGGGTGTTTGGGACCGGTCCCTGGACCCCCGGGAGGGTTCGCCCACCCCGCGCATGGTATCCCCGGAGAGGGCACACCCGGAGGAAGGCAGCGGGACCACCGGGTGGGTGCGCGAACCCGCACGGGCGGTGCAGCGTGGCCCCGAAGTAGGCTGAGCGTAACATTGACAAGGTCGAGATCGCTGTGCGCGGGGTGTTTGGGACCGGTCCCTGGACCCCCGGGAGGGTTCGCACACCCCGCGCATGGTATCCCCGGAGAGGGCACACCCGGAGGAAGGCAGCGGGACCACCGGGTGGGTGCGCGAACCCGCACGGGCGGTGCAGCGTGGCCCCGAAGTAGGCTGAGCGTAACATTGACAAGGTCGAGATCGCTGTGCGCGGGGTGTTTGGGACCGGTCCCTGGACCCCCGGGAGGGTTCGCACTGCCCGCGCATGGTATCCCCAGAGAGGGCACACCCGGAGGAAGGCAGCGGGACCACCGGGTGGGTGCGCGAACCCGCACGGGCGGTGCAGCGTGGCCCCGAAGTAGGCTGAGCGTAACATTGACAAGGTCGAGATTGCTGTGCGCGGGGTGTTTGGGACCGGTCCCTGGACCCCCGGGAGGGTTCGCACACCCCGCGCATGGTATCCCCAGAGAGGGCACACCCGGAGGAAGGCAGCGGGACCACCGGGTGGGTGCGCGAACCCGCACGGGCGGTGCAGCGTGGCCCCGAAGTAGGCTGAGCGTAACATTGACAAGGTCGAGATCGCTGTGTGCGGGGTGTTTGGGACCGGTCCCTGGACCCCCGGGAGGGTTCGCCCACCCCGCGCATGGTATCCCCGGAGAGGGCACACCCGGAGGAAGGCAGCGGGACCACCGGGTGGGTGCGCGAACCCACACGGGCGGTGCAGCGTGGCCCCGAAGTAGGCTGAGCGTAACATTGACAAGGTCGAGATCGCTGTGCGCGGGGTGTTTGGGACCGGTCCCTGGACCCCCGGGAGGGTTCGCACACCCCGCGCATGGTATCCCCAGAGAGGGCACACCCGGAGGAAGGCAGCGGGACCACCGGGTGGGTGCGCGAACCCGCACGGGCGGTGCAGCGTGGCCCCGAAGTAGGCTGAGCGTAACATTGACAAGGTCGAGATCGCTGTGTGCGGGGTGTTTGGGACCGGTCCCTGGACCCCCGGGAGGGTTCGCCCACCCCGCGCATGGTATCCCCGGAGAGGGCACACCCGGAGGAAGGCAGCGGGACCACCGGGTGGGTGCGCGAACCCGCACGGGCGGTGCAGCGTGGCCCCGAAGTAGGCTCAGCGTAACATTGACAAGGTCGAGATCGCTGTGCGCGGGGTGTTTGGCACCGGTCCCTGGACCCCCGGGAGGGTTCGCACACCCCGCGCATGGTATCCCCGGAGAGGGCACACCCGGAGGAAGGCAGCGGGACCACCGGGTGGGTGCGCGAACCCGCACGGGCGGTGCAGCGTGGCCCCGAAGTAGGCTGAGCGTAACATTGACAAGGTCGAGATCGCTGTGCGCGGGGTGTTTGGGACCGGTCCCTGGACCCCCGGGAGGGTTCGCACACCCCGCGCATGGTATCCCCAGAGAGGGCACACCCGGAGGAAGCCAGCGGGACCACCGGGTGGGTGCGCGAACCCGCACGGGCGGTGCAGCGTGGCCCCGAAGTAGGCTGAGCGTAACATTGACAGGGTCGAGATCGCTGTGCGCGGGGTGTTTGGCACCGGTCCCTGGACCCCCGGGAGGGTTCGCACACCCCGCGCATGGTATCCCCGGAGAAGGCACACCCGGAGGAAGGCAGCGGGACCACCGGGTGGGTGCGCGAACCCGCACGGGCGGTGCAGCGTGGCCCCGAAGTAGGCTCAGCGTAACATTGACAAGGTCGAGATCGCTGTGCGCGGGGTGTTTGGGACCGGTCCCTGGACCCCCGGGAGGGTTCGCCCACCCCGCGCATGGTATCCCCAGAGAGGGCACACCCGGAGGAAGGCAGCGGGACCACCGGGTGGGTGCGCGAACCCGCACGGGCGGTGCAGCGTGGCCCCGAAGTAGGCTGAGCGTAACATTGACAAGGTCGAGATCGCTGTGCGCGGGGTGTTTGGGACCGGTCCCTGGACCCCCGGGAGGGTTCGCCCACCCCGCGCATGGTATCCCCGGAGAGGGCACACCCGGAGGAAGGCATCGGGACCACCGGGTGGGTGCGCGAACCCGCACGGGCGGTGCAGCGTGGCCCCGAAGTAGGCTGAGCGTAACATTGACAAGGTCGAGATCGCTGTGCGCGGGGTGTTTGGGACCGGTCCCTGGACCCCCGGGAGGGTTCGCACACCCCGCGCATGGTATCCCCAGAGAGGGCACACCCGGAGGAAGGCAGCGGGACCACCGGGTGGGTGCGCGAACCCGCACGGGCGGTGCAGCGTGGCCCCGAAGTAGGCTGAGCGTAACATTGACAAGGTCGAGATCGCTGTGTGCGGGGTGTTTGGGACCGGTCCCTGGACCCCCGGGAGGGTTCGCCCACCCCGCGCATGGTATCCCCGGAGAGGGCACACCCGGAGGAAGGCATCGGGACCACCGGGTGGGTGCGCGAACCCGCACGGGCGGTGCAGCGTGGCCCCGAAGTAGGCTGAGCGTAACATTGACAAGGTCGAGATCGCTGTGCGCGGGGTGTTTGGGACCGGTCCCTGGACCCCCGGGAGGGTTCGCCCACCCCGCGCATGGTATCCCCGGAGAGGGCACACCCGGAGGAAGGCAGCGGGACCACCGGGTGGGTGCGCGAACCCGCACGGGCGGTGCAGCGTGGCCCCGAAGTAGGCTCAGCGTAACATTGACAAGGTCGAGATCGCTGTGCGCGGGGTGTTTGGGACCGGTCCCTGGACCCCCGGGAGGGTTCGCCCACCCCGCGCATGGTATCCCCAGAGAGGGCACACCCGGAGGAAGGCAGCGGGACCACCGGGTGGGTGCGCGAACCCGCACGGGCGGTGCAGCGTGGCCCCGAAGTAGGCTGAGCGTAACATTGACAAGGTCGAGATCGCTGTGCGCGGGGTGTTTGGGACCGGTCCCTGGACCCCCGGGAGGGTTCGCCCACCCCGCGCATGGTATCCCCGGAGAGGGCACACCCGGAGGAAGGCATCGGGACCACCGGGTGGGTGCGCGAACCCGCACGGGCGGTGCAGCGTGGCCCCGAAGTAGGCTGAGCGTAACATTGACAAGGTCGAGATCGCTGTGCGCGGGGTGTTTGGGACCGGTCCCTGGACCCCCGGGAGGGTTCGCCCACCCCGCGCATGGTATCCCCGGAGAGGGCACACCCGGAGGAAGGCAGCGGGACCACCGGGTGGGTGCGCGAACCCGCACGGGCGGTGCAGCGTGGCCCCGAAGTAGGCTGAGCGTAACATTGACAAGGTCGAGATCGCTGTGCGCGGGGTGTTTGGCACCGGTCCCTGGACCCCCGGGAGGGTTCGCACACCCCGCGCATGGTATCCCCGGAGAGGGCACACCCGGAGGAAGGCAGCGGGACCACCGGGTGGGTGCGCGAACCCGCACGGGCGGTGCAGCGTGGCCCCGAAGTAGGCTGAGCGTAACATTGACAAGGTCGAGATCGCTGTGCGCGGGGTGTTTGGGACCGGTCCCTGGACCCCCGGGAGGGTTCGCACACCCCGCGCATGGTATCCCCAGAGAGGGCACACCCGGAGGAAGGCAGCGGGACCACCGGGTGGGTGCGCGAACCCGCACGGGCGGTGCAGCGTTGCCCCGAAGTAGGCTGAGCGTAACATTGACAAGGTCGAGATCGCTGTGTGCGGGGTGTTTGGGACCGGTCCCTGGACCCCCGGGAGGGTTCGCCCACCCCGCGCATGGTATCCCCGGAGAGGGCACACCCGGAGGAAGGCAGCGGGACCACCGGGTGGGTGCGCGAACCCGCACGGGCGGTGCAGCGTGGCCCCGAAGTAGGCTGAGCGTAACATTGACAAGGTCGAGATCGCTGTGCGCGGGGTGTTTGGCACCGGTCCCTGGACCCCCGGGAGGGTTCGCCCACCCCGCGCATGGTATCCCCGGAGAGGGCACACCCAGAGGAAGGCAGCGGCACCGGCGGGCGGGTGGGCGGACCCCGTCGGGACGCACGACAGTGCTTCAGGCCGACCTTTTAGGCTGAGCGACAAAGTCCCGATTGACGTGTGTGTCCCTGTGCCCAGGCAGGGTGCACCGTCCTTGGGCACAGGATCGTCGACGCGAACCCCCCCCCGCGGCGGGGAAGGGGAAGCGTCGACATATTCGACATAGTCGAGCGAGGACGACGTCCGGTCGGCCGAGGGCCCCCGATGCCCCTGGACCCCCCGGGGTGGGCCAGACGGAAAAATGTCAAAGTCTGGTTGTCGGCCAGGGGTAAGTGTGTGTCCCTGTGCCCAGGCAGGGTGCACCAAACCCGGGCGAGGCCTCCGGAAGGGTCCCCTGACAGACTTCCAGGCCTCGGGACTTTTGACAGAGAACCAGGGCGGGAGGCGCGGGTCCCTGTACCCAGGCAGGGCGCGCTATCCTTGGGCACAGGATCGTCGACGCGGACCCCCCCGCGGCGGGGAAGGGGAAGCGTCGACATATTCGACATAGTCGAGCGAGGACGACGTCCGGTCGGCCGAGGGCCCCCGATGCCCCTGGACCCCCCGGGGTGGGCCAGACGGAAAAATGTCAAAGTCTGGTTGTCGGCCAGGGGTAAGTGTGTGTCCCTGTGCCCAGGCAGGGTGCACCAAACCCGGGCGAGGCCTCCGGAAGGGTCCCCTGACAGACTTCCAGGCCTCGGGACTTTTGACAGAGAACCAGGGCGGGAGGCGCGGGTCCCTGTACCCAGGCAGGGCGCGCTATCCTTGGGCACAGGATCGTCGACGCGGACCCCCCCGCGGCGGGGAAGGGGAAGCGTCGACATATTCGACATAGTCGAGCGAGGACGACGTCCGGTCGGCCGAGGGCCCCCGATGCCCCTGGACCCCCCCCCCCGGGGTGGGCCAGACGGAAAAATGTCAAAGTCTGGTTGTCGGCCAGGGGTAAGTGTGTGTCCCTGTGCC
>NW_026608329.1:55000-70000 GCF_029499605.1 Hyla sarda
TCTCGGTTTTTCATCCTCTGAAGGTCCCTCGATCGATCTGGCGAGGCGCGATCCGGCGGGGAGCGACCCTCTCGTTCGGCCGGGCTCCGGAGCCCGTGTCGGCGAAGGCGAGAGGGTCTCGCTCCCCCTGACGCCGCATCGTGCCGGGGCTCGGGGGGGCCCTTAGGGTATACCCCCTCCCGGCGGAACTCCCGCCGGGAAAGGGGTCGTCCCTCCCGGGAGGCGAGCTTGAGCGGCACGGAGTGGGCTCCCCCAGATGTGTCCGGAGAGAACGGCATCATTCGCAATATCCCCAGACGGTCGTTTCGACGCGCGATCCGGCGGGAACCGACCCCCTCGTCCGGCCGGGCCCCGGAGCCCGTGTCGGCGAAGGGCCTCGATCCCCCCGGTGCCGAGTCGCGCCACGGCACGGTCCGGAAGGCTATATCCGTCTTTGAAGGTCCCTCGATCGATCTAACGAAGCGTGATCCGGCAGGGAGCTAGCCACTCTGCGGAGCCCGTGTCAGTAAAGGCGAGAGGGTCCCCCTCCCCCCAGATGCCGCATCGCGCCGGTGCGGAGGCGGCGGCTGCCGCCAGATGCGCGACGAGGGGTCGGCGGTCACGAAGGGCACAGGGAGGGTGGCCGGGCGGTCCGGCAGGAAGCGCAACCGCGTCCCGGCGAGGGAGACCCAAGGCCCCAGGGCCTCTCCCCTAAGCCGCGGGCGTCGGAGTGCGCGCAGCGGGACCGCCCCTCGGCTGCCCTCCCTCGGCCTCCCTCGCGGAGGGGGGCCGAGCCGTCCCAGGAGACGCGCGAGCGGGACGGCTCCCCGACGGCCACCGTACCCCCCCGGAGAAAGGCAGCGGTACCGCCGGGCGGGTGGGCGGACCCCGTCGGGCGGCCCGGCGGAGCTCCTTCGTAGGCTGAGCGTAAAATCGACAAAGTCCCGATCGGCGTGTCCCCGGGGGGCAAAGCGCGGGTCCCTGCATCCCAGGCAGGGCGCGCCCACCTCGGGCACGGTATCCCGGAACCCGGAGCGGCGGAGGGGTCGGCGGTCCCGAAGGGCATAGGGAGGGGCGGCCGGGCGGTCCGGCAGGAAGCGCAACCGCGTCCCTGCGCGGGAGACCCAAGGCCCCTCGGGGTCCTCGAGGCTGCCCGCGAGACTCCGGTCCCGTGTCGGCGAGCCTCGCTCCCCGGGCCTCTCCCCTAAGCCGCGGGCGTCGGAGTGCGCGCAGCAGGACCGCACCTCGGCTGCCCTCCCTCGGCCTCCCTCGCGGAGGGGGGCCGAGCCGTCCCAGAACATGCGGCGGGCGGGACGGCTCCCCGACGGCCACCGGCCCCCGCCGAGCCCACCCCGGGCGCGGGATCCTTGGAGAGCAGACACCCGGAGGAATGCAGCGGTACCGCCGGGCGGGTGGGCGGACCCCGTCGGGCGGCCCGGCGGAGCTCCTTCGTAGGCTGAGCGTAAAATCGACAAAGTCCCGATCGGCGTGTCCCCGGGGGGCTAAGCGCGGGTCCCTGCATCCCAGGCAGGGCGCGCCCACCTCGGGCACGGTATCCCGGAACCCGGAGCGGCGGAGGGGTCGGCGGTCCCGAAGGGCATAGGGAGGGGCGGCCGGGCGGTCCGGCAGGAAGCGCAACCGCGTCCCTGCGCGGGAGACCCAAGGCCCCTCGGGGTCCTCGAGGCTGCCCGCGAGACTCCGGTCCCGCGTCGGCGAGCCTCGCTCCCCGGGCCTCTCCCCTAAGCCGCGGGCGTCGGAGTGCGCGCAGCAGGACCGCACCTCGGCTGCCCTCCCTCGGCCTCCCTCGCGGAGGGGGGCCGAGCCGTCCCAGAACATGCGGCGGGCGGGACGGCTCCCCGACGGCCACCGGCCCCCGCCGAGCCCACCCCGGGCGCGGGATCCTTGGAGAGCGGACACCCGGAGGAATGCAGCGGTACCGCCGGGCGGGTGGGCGGACCCCGTCGGGCGGCCCGGCGGAGCTCCTTCGTAGGCTGAGCGTAAAATCGACAAAGTCCCGATCGGCGTGTCCCCGGGGGGCTAAGCGCGGGTCCCTGCATCCCAGGCAGGGCGCGCCCACCTCGGGCACGGTATCCCGGAACCCGGAGCGGCGGAGGGGTCGGCGGTCCCGAAGGGCATAGGGAGGGGCGGCCGGGCGGCCCGGCAGGAAGCGCAACCGCGACCCGGCGCGGGAGACCCAAGGCCCCTCGGGGTCCTCGAGGCTGCCCGCGAGACTCCGGTCCCGCGTCGGCGAGCCTCGTTCCCCGGGCCTCTCCCCTAAGCCGCGGGCGTCGGAGTGCGCGCAGCAGGACCGCACCTCGGCTGCCCTCCCTCGGCCTCCCTCGCGGAGGGGGGGCCGAGCCGTCCCAGAACACGCGGGCGGGCGGGACGGCTCCCCGACGGCCACCGGCCCCCGCCGAGCCCACCCCGGGCACGGGATCCTTGGAGAGCGGACACCCGGAGGAAGGCAGCGGTACCGCCGGGCGGGTGAGCGGACCCCGTCGGGCGGCCCGGCGGAGCTCCTTCGTAGGCTGAGCGTAAAATCGACAAAGTCCCGATCGGCGTGTCCCCGGGGGGCTAAGCGCGGGTCCCTGCATCCCAGGCAGGGCGCGCCCACCTCGGGCACGGAATCCCGGAACCCGGAGCGGCGGAGGGGTCGGCGGTCCCGAAGGGCATAGGGAGGGGCGGCCGGGCGGTCCGGCAGGAAGCGCAACCGCGTCCCGGCGCGGGAGACCCCAGGCCCCTCGGGGTCCTCGAGGCTGCCCGCGAGACTCCGGTCCCGCGTCGGCACGCCTCGCTCCCCGGGCCTCTCCCCTAAGCCGCGGGCGTCGGAGTGCGCGCAGCAGGACCGCACCTCGGCTGCCCTCCCTCGGCCTCCCTCGCGGAGGGGGGGCCGAGCCGTCCCAGGAGACACGCGGGCGGGCTGGACGGCTCCCCGACGGCCACCGGACCCCGCCGAGCCCACCCCGGGCACGGGATCCTTGGAGAGCGGACACCCGGAGGAAGGCAGCGGTACCGCCGGGGGGGGGGGGGTGAGCGGACCCCGTCGGGCGGCCCGGCGGAGCTCCTTCGTAGGCTGAGCGTAAAATCGACAAAGTCCCGATCGGCGTGTCCCCGGGGGCTAAGCGCGGGTCCCTGCATCCCAGGCAGGGCGCGCCCACCTCGGGCACGGGATCCCGGAACCCGGAGCGGCGGAGGGGTCGGCGGTCCCGAAGGGCATAGGGAGGGGCGGCCGGGCGGTCCGGCAGGAAGCGCAACCGCGTCCCGGCGCGGGAGACCCAAGGCCCCTCGGGGTCCTCGAGGCTGCCCGCGAGACTCCGGTCCCGCGTCGGCACGCCTCGCTCCCCGGGCCTCTCCCCTAAGCCGCGGGCGTCGGAGTGCGCGCAGCAGGACCGCACCTCGGCTGCCCTCCCTCGGCCTCCCTCGCGGAGGGGGGCCGAGCCGTCCCAGGAGACACGCGGGCGGGCGGGACGGCTCCCCGACGGCCACCGGACCCCGCCGAGCCCACCCCGGCTTGGGATCCTTGGAGAGCGGACACCCGGAGGAAGGCAGCGGTACCGCCGGGCGGGTGGGCGGACCCCGTCGGGCGGCCCGACGGAGCTCCTTCGTAGGCTGAGAGTAAAATTGACAAAGTCCCGATCGACGTGCGGGGTGTTTGGCACCGGTCCCTGGACCCCCGGGAGGGTTCGCACACCCCGCGCATGGTATCCCCGGAGAGGGCACACCCGGAGGAAGGCAGCGGGACCACCGGGTGGGTGCGCGAACCCGCACGGGCGGTGCAGCGTGGCCCCGAAGTAGGCTGAGCGTAACATTGACAAGGTCGAGATCGCTGTGCGCGGGGTGTTTGGGACCGGTCCCTGGACCCCCGGGAGGGTTCGCACACCCCGCGCATGGTATCCCCAGAGAGGGCACACCCGGAGGAAGGCAGCGGGACCACCGGGTGGGTGCGCGAACCCGCACGGGCGGTGCAGCGTGGCCCCGAAGTAGGCTGAGCGTAACATTGACAAGGTCGAGATCGCTGTGCGCGGGGTGTTTGGGACCGGTCCCTGGACCCCCGGGAGGGTTCGCACACCCCGCGCATGGTATCCCCAGAGAGGGCACACCCGGAGGAAGGCAGCGGGACCACCGGGTGGGTGCGCGAACCCGCACGGGCGGTGCAGCGTGGCCCCGAAGTAGGCTGAGCGTAACATTGACAAGGTCGAGATCGCTGTGCGCGGGGTGTTTGGGACCGGTCCCTGGACCCCCGGGAGGGTTCGCCCACCCCGCGCATGGTATCCCCAGAGAGGGCACACCCGGAGGAAGGCAGCGGGAGCACCGGGTGGGTGCGCGAACCCGCACGGGCGGTGCAGCGTGGCCCCGAAGTAGGCTGAGCGTAACATTGACAAGGTCGAGATCGCTGTGCGCGGGGTGTTTGGGACCGGTCCCTGGACCCCCGGGAGGGTTCGCCCACCCCGCGCATGGTATCCCCGGAGAGGGCACACCCGGAGGAAGGCAGCGGGACCACAGGGTGGGTGCGCGAACCCGCACGGGCGGTGCAGCGTGGCCCCGAAGTAGGCTGAGCGTAACATTGACAAGGTCGAGATCGCTGTGCGCGGGGTGTTTGGGACCGGTCCCTGGACCCCCGGGAGGGTTCGCACACCCCGCGCATGGTATCCCCGGAGAGGGCACACCCGGAGGAAGGCAGCGGGACAACCGGGTGGGTGCGCGAACCCGCACGGGCGGTGCAGCGTGGCCCCGAAGTAGGCTGAGCGTAACATTGACAAGGTCGAGATCGCTGTGTGCGGGGTGTTTGGGACCGGTCCCTGGACCCCCGGGAGGGTTCGCCCACCCCGCGCATGGTATCCCCGGAGAGGGCACACCCGGAGGAAGGCAGCGGGACCACCGGGTGGGTGCGCGAACCCGCACGGGCGGTGCAGCGTGGCCCCGAAGTAGGCTGAGCGTAACATTGACAAGGTCGAGATCGCTGTGCGCGGGGTGTTTGGGACCGGTCCCTGGACCCCCGGGAGGGTTCGCACACCCCGCGCATGGTATCCCCGGAGAGGGCACACCCGGAGGAAGGCAGCGGGACCACCGGGTGGGTGCGCGAACCCGCACGGGCGGTGCAGCGTGGCCCCGAAGTAGGCTGAGCGTAACATTGACAAGGTCGAGATCGCTGTGCGCGGGGTGTTTGGGACCGGTCCCTGGACCCCCGGGAGGGTTCGCACACCCCGCGCATGGTATCCCCGGAGAGGGCACACCCGGAGGAAGGCAGCGGGACCACCGGGTGGGTGCGCGAACCCGCACGGGCGGTGCAGCGTGGCCCCGAAGTAGGCTGAGCGTAACATTGACAAGGTCGAGATCGCTGTGCGCGGGGTGTTTGGGACCGGTCCCTGGACCCCCGGGAGGGTTCGCACTGCCCGCGCATGGTATCCCCAGAGAGGGCACACCCGGAGGAAGGCAGCGGGACCACCGGGTGGGTGCGCGAACCCGCACGGGCGGTGCAGCGTGGCCCCGAAGTAGGCTGAGCGTAACATTGACAAGGTCGAGATTGCTGTGCGCGGGGTGTTTGGGACCGGTCCCTGGACCCCCGGGAGGGTTCGCACACCCCGCGCATGGTATCCCCAGAGAGGGCACACCCGGAGGAAGGCAGCGGGACCACCGGGTGGGTGCGCGAACCCGCACGGGCGGTGCAGCGTGGCCCCGAAGTAGGCTGAGCGTAACATTGACAAGGTCGAGATCGCTGTGTGCGGGGTGTTTGGGACCGGTCCCTGGACCCCCGGGAGGGTTCGCCCACCCCGCGCATGGTATCCCCGGAGAGGGCACACCCGGAGGAAGGCAGCGGGACCACCGGGTGGGTGCGCGAACCCACACGGGCGGTGCAGCGTGGCCCCGAAGTAGGCTGAGCGTAACATTGACAAGGTCGAGATCGCTGTGCGCGGGGTGTTTGGGACCGGTCCCTGGACCCCCGGGAGGGTTCGCACACCCCGCGCATGGTATCCCCAGAGAGGGCACACCCGGAGGAAGGCAGCGGGACCACCGGGTGGGTGCGCGAACCCGCACGGGCGGTGCAGCGTGGCCCCGAAGTAGGCTGAGCGTAACATTGACAAGGTCGAGATCGCTGTGCGCGGGGTGTTTGGGACCGGTCCCTGGACCCCCGGGAGGGTTCGCCCACCCCGCGCATGGTATCCCCGGAGAGGGCACACCCGGAGGAAGGCAGCGGGACCACCGGGTGGGTGCGCGAACCCGCACGGGCGGTGCAGCGTGGCCCCGAAGTAGGCTGAGCGTAACATTGACAAGGTCGAGATCGCTGTGCGCGGGGTGTTTGGGACCGGTCCCTGGACCCCCGGGAGGGTTCGCACACCCCGCGCATGGTATCCCCGGAGAGGGCACACCCGGAGGAAGGCAGCGGGACCACCGGGTGGGTGCGCGAACCCGCACGGGCGGTGCAGCGTGGCCCCGAAGTAGGCTGAGCGTAACATTGACAAGGTCGAGATCGCTGTGCGCGGGGTGTTTGGGACCGGTCCCTGGACCCCCGGGAGGGTTCGCACTGCCCGCGCATGGTATCCCCAGAGAGGGCACACCCGGAGGAAGGCAGCGGGACCACCGGGTGGGTGCGCGAACCCGCACGGGCGGTGCAGCGTGGCCCCGAAGTAGGCTGAGCGTAACATTGACAAGGTCGAGATTGCTGTGCGCGGGGTGTTTGGGACCGGTCCCTGGACCCCCGGGAGGGTTCGCACACCCCGCGCATGGTATCCCCAGAGAGGGCACACCCGGAGGAAGGCAGCGGGACCACCGGGTGGGTGCGCGAACCCGCACGGGCGGTGCAGCGTGGCCCCGAAGTAGGCTGAGCGTAACATTGACAAGGTCGAGATCGCTGTGTGCGGGGTGTTTGGGACCGGTCCCTGGACCCCCGGGAGGGTTCGCCCACCCCGCGCATGGTATCCCCGGAGAGGGCACACCCGGAGGAAGGCAGCGGGACCACCGGGTGGGTGCGCGAACCCACACGGGCGGTGCAGCGTGGCCCCGAAGTAGGCTGAGCGTAACATTGACAAGGTCGAGATCGCTGTGCGCGGGGTGTTTGGGACCGGTCCCTGGACCCCCGGGAGGGTTCGCACACCCCGCGCATGGTATCCCCAGAGAGGGCACACCCGGAGGAAGGCAGCGGGACCACCGGGTGGGTGCGCGAACCCGCACGGGCGGTGCAGCGTGGCCCCGAAGTAGGCTGAGCGTAACATTGACAAGGTCGAGATCGCTGTGTGCGGGGTGTTTGGGACCGGTCCCTGGACCCCCGGGAGGGTTCGCCCACCCCGCGCATGGTATCCCCGGAGAGGGCACACCCGGAGGAAGGCAGCGGGACCACCGGGTGGGTGCGCGAACCCGCACGGGCGGTGCAGCGTGGCCCCGAAGTAGGCTCAGCGTAACATTGACAAGGTCGAGATCGCTGTGCGCGGGGTGTTTGGCACCGGTCCCTGGACCCCCGGGAGGGTTCGCACACCCCGCGCATGGTATCCCCGGAGAGGGCACACCCGGAGGAAGGCAGCGGGACCACCGGGTGGGTGCGCGAACCCGCACGGGCGGTGCAGCGTGGCCCCGAAGTAGGCTGAGCGTAACATTGACAAGGTCGAGATCGCTGTGCGCGGGGTGTTTGGGACCGGTCCCTGGACCCCCGGGAGGGTTCGCACACCCCGCGCATGGTATCCCCAGAGAGGGCACACCCGGAGGAAGCCAGCGGGACCACCGGGTGGGTGCGCGAACCCGCACGGGCGGTGCAGCGTGGCCCCGAAGTAGGCTGAGCGTAACATTGACAGGGTCGAGATCGCTGTGCGCGGGGTGTTTGGCACCGGTCCCTGGACCCCCGGGAGGGTTCGCACACCCCGCGCATGGTATCCCCGGAGAAGGCACACCCGGAGGAAGGCAGCGGGACCACCGGGTGGGTGCGCGAACCCGCACGGGCGGTGCAGCGTGGCCCCGAAGTAGGCTCAGCGTAACATTGACAAGGTCGAGATCGCTGTGCGCGGGGTGTTTGGGACCGGTCCCTGGACCCCCGGGAGGGTTCGCCCACCCCGCGCATGGTATCCCCAGAGAGGGCACACCCGGAGGAAGGCAGCGGGACCACCGGGTGGGTGCGCGAACCCGCACGGGCGGTGCAGCGTGGCCCCGAAGTAGGCTGAGCGTAACATTGACAAGGTCGAGATCGCTGTGCGCGGGGTGTTTGGGACCGGTCCCTGGACCCCCGGGAGGGTTCGCCCACCCCGCGCATGGTATCCCCGGAGAGGGCACACCCGGAGGAAGGCATCGGGACCACCGGGTGGGTGCGCGAACCCGCACGGGCGGTGCAGCGTGGCCCCGAAGTAGGCTGAGCGTAACATTGACAAGGTCGAGATCGCTGTGCGCGGGGTGTTTGGGACCGGTCCCTGGACCCCCGGGAGGGTTCGCACACCCCGCGCATGGTATCCCCAGAGAGGGCACACCCGGAGGAAGGCAGCGGGACCACCGGGTGGGTGCGCGAACCCGCACGGGCGGTGCAGCGTGGCCCCGAAGTAGGCTGAGCGTAACATTGACAAGGTCGAGATCGCTGTGTGCGGGGTGTTTGGGACCGGTCCCTGGACCCCCGGGAGGGTTCGCCCACCCCGCGCATGGTATCCCCGGAGAGGGCACACCCGGAGGAAGGCATCGGGACCACCGGGTGGGTGCGCGAACCCGCACGGGCGGTGCAGCGTGGCCCCGAAGTAGGCTGAGCGTAACATTGACAAGGTCGAGATCGCTGTGCGCGGGGTGTTTGGGACCGGTCCCTGGACCCCCGGGAGGGTTCGCCCACCCCGCGCATGGTATCCCCGGAGAGGGCACACCCGGAGGAAGGCAGCGGGACCACCGGGTGGGTGCGCGAACCCGCACGGGCGGTGCAGCGTGGCCCCGAAGTAGGCTCAGCGTAACATTGACAAGGTCGAGATCGCTGTGCGCGGGGTGTTTGGGACCGGTCCCTGGACCCCCGGGAGGGTTCGCCCACCCCGCGCATGGTATCCCCAGAGAGGGCACACCCGGAGGAAGGCAGCGGGACCACCGGGTGGGTGCGCGAACCCGCACGGGCGGTGCAGCGTGGCCCCGAAGTAGGCTGAGCGTAACATTGACAAGGTCGAGATCGCTGTGCGCGGGGTGTTTGGGACCGGTCCCTGGACCCCCGGGAGGGTTCGCCCACCCCGCGCATGGTATCCCCGGAGAGGGCACACCCGGAGGAAGGCATCGGGACCACCGGGTGGGTGCGCGAACCCGCACGGGCGGTGCAGCGTGGCCCCGAAGTAGGCTGAGCGTAACATTGACAAGGTCGAGATCGCTGTGCGCGGGGTGTTTGGGACCGGTCCCTGGACCCCCGGGAGGGTTCGCCCACCCCGCGCATGGTATCCCCGGAGAGGGCACACCCGGAGGAAGGCAGCGGGACCACCGGGTGGGTGCGCGAACCCGCACGGGCGGTGCAGCGTGGCCCCGAAGTAGGCTGAGCGTAACATTGACAAGGTCGAGATCGCTGTGCGCGGGGTGTTTGGCACCGGTCCCTGGACCCCCGGGAGGGTTCGCACACCCCGCGCATGGTATCCCCGGAGAGGGCACACCCGGAGGAAGGCAGCGGGACCACCGGGTGGGTGCGCGAACCCGCACGGGCGGTGCAGCGTGGCCCCGAAGTAGGCTGAGCGTAACATTGACAAGGTCGAGATCGCTGTGCGCGGGGTGTTTGGGACCGGTCCCTGGACCCCCGGGAGGGTTCGCACACCCCGCGCATGGTATCCCCAGAGAGGGCACACCCGGAGGAAGGCAGCGGGACCACCGGGTGGGTGCGCGAACCCGCACGGGCGGTGCAGCGTTGCCCCGAAGTAGGCTGAGCGTAACATTGACAAGGTCGAGATCGCTGTGTGCGGGGTGTTTGGGACCGGTCCCTGGACCCCCGGGAGGGTTCGCCCACCCCGCGCATGGTATCCCCGGAGAGGGCACACCCGGAGGAAGGCAGCGGGACCACCGGGTGGGTGCGCGAACCCGCACGGGCGGTGCAGCGTGGCCCCGAAGTAGGCTGAGCGTAACATTGACAAGGTCGAGATCGCTGTGCGCGGGGTGTTTGGCACCGGTCCCTGGACCCCCGGGAGGGTTCGCCCACCCCGCGCATGGTATCCCCGGAGAGGGCACACCCAGAGGAAGGCAGCGGCACCGGCGGGCGGGTGGGCGGACCCCGTCGGGACGCACGACAGTGCTTCAGGCCGACCTTTTAGGCTGAGCGACAAAGTCCCGATTGACGTGTGTGTCCCTGTGCCCAGGCAGGGTGCACCGTCCTTGGGCACAGGATCGTCGACGCGAACCCCCCCCCGCGGCGGGGAAGGGGAAGCGTCGACATATTCGACATAGTCGAGCGAGGACGACGTCCGGTCGGCCGAGGGCCCCCGATGCCCCTGGACCCCCCGGGGTGGGCCAGACGGAAAAATGTCAAAGTCTGGTTGTCGGCCAGGGGTAAGTGTGTGTCCCTGTGCCCAGGCAGGGTGCACCAAACCCGGGCGAGGCCTCCGGAAGGGTCCCCTGACAGACTTCCAGGCCTCGGGACTTTTGACAGAGAACCAGGGCGGGAGGCGCGGGTCCCTGTACCCAGGCAGGGCGCGCTATCCTTGGGCACAGGATCGTCGACGCGGACCCCCCCGCGGCGGGGAAGGGGAAGCGTCGACATATTCGACATAGTCGAGCGAGGACGACGTCCGGTCGGCCGAGGGCCCCCGATGCCCCTGGACCCCCCGGGGTGGGCCAGACGGAAAAATGTCAAAGTCTGGTTGTCGGCCAGGGGTAAGTGTGTGTCCCTGTGCCCAGGCAGGGTGCACCAAACCCGGGCGAGGCCTCCGGAAGGGTCCCCTGACAGACTTCCAGGCCTCGGGACTTTTGACAGAGAACCAGGGCGGGAGGCGCGGGTCCCTGTACCCAGGCAGGGCGCGCTATCCTTGGGCACAGGATCGTCGACGCGGACCCCCCCGCGGCGGGGAAGGGGAAGCGTCGACATATTCGACATAGTCGAGCGAGGACGACGTCCGGTCGGCCGAGGGCCCCCGATGCCCCTGGACCCCCCCCCCCGGGGTGGGCCAGACGGAAAAATGTCAAAGTCTGGTTGTCGGCCAGGGGTAAGTGTGTGTCCCTGTGCCCAGGCAGGGTGCACCGAACCCGGACGAGGCCTCTGGAAGGGTCCCCTGACAGACTTCCAGGCTTTGGAACATTTGAGAGAGATCAAGGGCGGGAGGCGCGGGTCCCTGTACCCAGGCAGGGCGCGCTATCCTTGGGCACAGGATCGTCGACGCGGACCCCCCCGCGGCGGGTAAGGGGAAGCGTCGACATATTCGACATAGTCGAGCGAGGACGACGTCCGGTCGGCCGAGGGCCCCCGATGCCCCTGGACCCCCCGGGGTGGGCCAGACGGAAAAATGTCAAAGTCTGGTTGTCGGCCAGGGGTAAGTGTGTGTCCCTGTGCCCAGGCAGGGTGCACCGAACCCGGACGAGGCCTCTGGAAGGGTCCCCTGACAGACTTCCAGGCTTTGGAACATTTGAGAGAGATCAAGGGCGGGAGGCGCGGGTCCCTGTACCCAGGCAGGGCGCGCTATCCTTGGGCACAGGATCGTCGACGCGGACCCCCCCGCGGCGGGTAAGGGGAAGCGTCGACATATTCGACATAGTCGAGCGAGGACGACGTCCGGTCGGCCGAGGGCCCCCGATGCCCCTGGACCCCCCCCCCCCCCCGGGGTGGGCCAGACGGAAAAATGTCAAAGTCTGGTTGTCGGCCAGGGGTAAGTGTGTGTCCCTGTGCCCAGGCAGGGTGCACCGAACCCGGGCGAGGCCTCCGGAAGGCTCCCCTGACGGACTTCCAGGCCTCGGGACATTTGAGAAGGATCAAGGGCGGGAGGCGCGGGTCCCTGTACCCAGGCAGGGCGCGCTATCCTTGGGCAAAGGATCGTCGACGCGGACCCCCCCGCGGCGGGGAAGGGGAAGCGTCGACATATTCGACATAGTCGAGCGAGTACGACGTCCGGTCGGCCGAGGGCCCCCGATGCCCCTGGACCCCCCCCCCCCCGGGGTGGGCCAGACGGAAAAATGTCAAAGTCTGGTTGTCGGCCAGGGGTAAGTGTGTGTCCCTGTGCCCAGGCAGGGTGCACCGAACCCGGGCGAGGCCTTCGGAAGGCTCCCCTGACGGACTTCCAGGCCTCGGGACATTTGAGAAGGATCAAGGGCGGGAGGCGCGGGTCCCTGTACCCAGGCAGGGCGCGCTATCCTTGGGCAAAGGATCGTCGACGCGGACCCCCCCGCGGCGGGGAAGGGGAAGCGTCGACATATTCGACATAGTCGAGCGAGTACGACGTCCGGTCGGCCGAGGGCCCCCGATGCCCCTGGACCCCCCCCGCGGGGTGGGCCAGACGGAAAAATGTCAAAGTCTGGTTGTCGGCCAGGGGTAAGTGTGTGTCCCTGTGCCCAGGCAGGGTGCACCGAACCCGGGCGAGGCCTCCGGAAGGCTCCCCTGACGGACTTCCAGGCCTCGGGACATTTGAGAAGGATCAAGGGCGGGAGGCGCGGGTCCCTGTACCCAGGCAGGGCGCGCTATCCTTGGGCAAAGGATCGTCGACGTGGACCCCCCCGCGGCGGGGAAGGGGAAGCGTCGACATATTCGACATAGTCGAGCGAGTACGACGTCCGGTCGGCCGAGAGCCCCCGATGCCCCCGGGGTGGTGCCGACGCGCCAACCCGGAGTCAAGGGAAAATGTTAAAAGTCGGGTGGTTGGCCCGTGGGAAGTGTGTGTCCCTGTGCCCAGGCAGGGTGCACTGAACCCGGGCAAGTCATCTGGAAGGGTCCCCTGACAGACCTCCAGACATGATGATTATCTCAAAACTGAGAACCACTATGAGATCGGATTTGAAAGCCGAATCCAGGCGACAGTTCCATGAGCTGGGCATGTCGGAGTGGTACGCTTTCATAAAAGTGTATCACAGCATAGCGACCGGGTATCTTAGAACGGCCTCCTGTGCCAGAGAGCTGGGACGTCGAGCGAGTCGAGCCAGTCTGGCGGGCGGTCCGCCGAGGGTGCCCGTCCCCCCGGACCCCCCCAGTGTGGGCCAGACAGAAAATGTCAAAGTCCGGTTGTCGGCCAGGGGTAAGTGTGTGTCCCTGTGCCCAGGCAGGGTGCACCGAACCCGGGCGAGTCTCCGGAAGGGTCCCCTGATGGACTTCCAGGCTTTGGAACATTTGAGAGAGATCAAGGGCGGGAGGCGCGGGTCCCTGTACCCAGGCAGGGCGCGCTATCCTTGGGCAAAGGATCGTCGACGCGGACCCCCCCGCGGCGGGGAAGGGGAAGCGTCGACGTATTCGACATAGTCGAGCGAGTACGACGTCCGGTCGGCCGAGGGCCCCCGATGCCCCTGGACCCCCCCCCCCCCCCCCCCGGGGTGGGCCAGACGGAAAAATGTCAAAGTCTGGTTGTCGGCCAGGGGTAAGTGTGTGTCCCTGTGCCCAGGCAGGGTGCACCGAACCCGGGCGAGGCCTCCGGAAGGCTCCCCTGACGGACTTCCAGGCCTCGGGACATTTGAGAAGGATCAAGGGCGGGAGGCGCGGGTCCCTGTACCCAGGCAGGGCGCGCCATCCTTGGGCAAATGATCGTCGACGTGGACCCCCCCGCGGCGGGGAAGGGGAAGCGTCGACATATTCGACATAGTCGAGCGAGTACGAAGTCCGGTCGGCCGAGGGCCCCCGATGCCCCTGGACCCCCCAGGGTGGGCCAGACGGAAAAATGTCAAAGTCTGGTTGTCGGCCAGGGGTAAGTGTGTGTCCCTGTGCCCAGGCAGGGTGCACCGAACCCGGGCGAGGCCTCCGGAAGGGTCCCCTGACGGACTTCCAGGCCTCGGGACATTTGAGAAGGATCAAGGGCGGGAGGCGCGGGTCCCTGTACCCAGGCAGGGCGCGCCATCCTTGGGCAAAGGATCGTCGACGCGGACCCCCCCGCGGCGGGGAAGGGGAAGCGTCGACATATTCGACATAGTCGAGCGAGTACGAAGTCCGGTCGGCCGAGGGCCCCCGATGCCCCTGGACCCCCCAGGGTGGGCCAGACGGAAAAATGTCAAAGTCTGGTTGTCGGCCAGGGGTAAGTGTGTGTCCCTGTGCCCAGGCAGGGTGCACCGAACCCGGGCGAGGCCTCCGGAAGGGTCCCCTGACAGACTTCCAGGCCTCGGGACTTTTGACAGAGAACCAGGGCGGGAGGCGCGGGTCCCTGTACCCAGGCAGGGCGCGCTATCCTTGGGCACAGGATCGTCGACGCGGACCCCCCCGCGGCGGGGAAGGGGAAGCGTCGACATATTCGACATAGTCGAGCGAGTACGACGTCCGGTCGGCCGAGGGCCCCCGATGCCCCTGGACCCCCCGGGGTGGGCCAGACGGAAAAATGTCCCCCCGGACCCCACGGAGGCGAGAGAAAAAAAGTGTCAAAGGTCTGGTTGTCGGTCAGGGGTAGGTGCGGATCCCTGTGCCCAGGAAGGTCAACCGAACCCGGACAAGGCCTCCGGAAGGGTCCCCTGACAGACTTCCAGGCCTGACGATTTTCTCGAAACTGAGAACCGCTATGAGATCGGATTTGAAAGCTGAATCCGGGCAACAGTTCCACGAGCTGGGCATGTCGGAGTGGTACGCGTTCATAAAAGTGTATCGCAGCATCGCGACCGGGTACCTTCGAACGGCCACCTGTGCCAGAGAGCTGGGACGTCGAGCGAGTCGAGCAACTTCGGCGGGCGGTCTGTCGAGGTTCCCCGGACCCCGGGGTGATGCGCGCCCGGCCTACCCCTCTTGGGACCTGAGGGGCGGAGCTAAGGGCACAATTCCACGTTTTCCACCGCGGAAGGTCCCCCGATCGATCTGGCGAGGCGCGATCCGGCGGGGAGCGGCCCCCTCGTTCGGCCGGGCTCTGGAGCCCGTGCCGGCAAGGACGAGAGGGTCTCCCTCCCCCCCGATGCCGCATCGCGCCGGGGCTCGGGCCCGCAGGGTATACCCCCCCCCGG
>NW_026608330.1:0-32500 GCF_029499605.1 Hyla sarda
AATATCTGATATGTCCCCTATCTGGAAGCATATATTAAGTGCACCACCAGGGTTCAGTGTTGGAAAGAAAGATTACCTGTTTATTTGCTGCAGCTGCTTGCTGGCTAGTCCAGTGGGCCCCTACTGCAGGCAAAAGACAATAGGTGGTGCTGCTTGTGTCTGGCCCCTGTTGGAGCGACCAGGCACAGGACTGCTGCTGCTGAATGTCCTCTTTAATTGAATAAGCTCAGCAACCAGCACACCTGTGCAGGTTGGACATGACATGATAGGTAGCTGTCTTTCAGGTAGTGGGTGCTGAATCTTGTTAATTGACCATGCATTGGTACTGTGGTATTGGAATAATTAAAACAAATGTTGCCAGCCAGCCATCCATTGCAATAATGGATAGGACATCAGCTATGAGGCATTTGTTTGTACAAACTGCTGCTCACAACTAATGTTGTAATATAGTGTCTCCATCTGCTGGTGGTATTGAATAAGCAATAGTGCAATGATAGGGTCTGACAAAGAAGAAAAATAAGAAGCAGCAGCATAGGAAAAAAGGAGGAAAGAAGGAAAACATGGAGAGAAGAAAAAAAGAAGGTAAAAAAAAGGTGAAAACATGTTTAAAAAAGTATTTCCATCTCTCTCTCTCTATATATGTATATATATATATATATATATATATATATATATATATATATTTAAAAGAAAAAAAATTATATATATATATATATATATATATATATATATATACATATAGAGAGAGAGAAAGAGATAGATAGATAGATAGATAGATAGATACACATACATACATACATACATACATACATACAACATACATACATATATATGTGTGTATTGTTGGAGTTTCAAACATGGGTGCACTTGACAAACTCAGTGCGGCTATTCCCCATTGAAAGATTGTTGCATCCAGGACCCTTAGCACTGTGATATGCTACTCAATACCACTGGCATGGCCAGGTGTAAACAACATCTGACCTTTGTTGTGTATGTAACCATGGAGATTGTGATGTCACCTAGGCCCACCAAAGAACAGCCTTGTCAGAAGCAGCACTGCCATGATCAGAAGCAGCAGCACCATAAGTTTTCAAATAAGCTGGATTTAACCAAGACAAGTGAGTCCAATAGGATGCAGGTATGTCCTCTATCCTTACAGCTTCCCGTGGCTGTTGGTTTTATACCGTTTGGGGACAGCCAAGGAGGCGTCAGCAGACAACACAGGTAAGTGTGTGCTTGTGTGTGTGTGTGTGTGTGTGTGTGTGTGTTTCCTATGCAGATCCTAAACCCAGTATCAAATGCAAGTAGGAGGAGTAAGAAGGGTTCCTGCCAAAGCCAGGTTATGGATTGCATTTAAAAATGGTCCGTCAGAGTGAAATGGACTCCCATCTTCCTGCTTAGCAATAATGATATGGGTTTAGGGCCTGCTGTGTGTACTGGTGGGTGACTGCCACCCAGCCAGAGTGTGTATGGGAGGCTGCCAGCCAGCCTACCTTCCTACAAGTAGTGATGGTGCATGTGAAGGGGACAGCGTTGGTTCCTCCCCTTTCACAGTTATCACTTCTCATTCTTCCTTTTGGCTGGTATCAAATGTGGTGTCTGTTTATATCAGTTTAATATCTGATATGTCCCCTATCTGGTAGCATATATTAAGTGCACCACCAGGGTTCAGTGTTGGAAAGAAAGATTACCTGTTTATTTACTGCTGCAGCTGCTTGCTGGCTAGTCCAGTGGGCCCCTACTGCAGGCAAAAGACAATAGGTGGTGCCGCTTGTGTCTGGCCCCTGTTGGAGCGACCAGGCACAGGACTGCTGCTGCTGAATGTCCTCTTTAATTGAATAAGCTCAGCAACCAGCACACCTGTGCAGGTTGGACATGACATGATAGGTAGCTGTCTTTCAGGTAGTGGGTGCTGAATCTTGTTAATTGACATGGGGGTGTCATTGCTGTTGATTGACCATGCATTGGTACTGTGGTATTGGAATAATAAAAACAAATGTTGCCAGCCAACCATCCATTGCAATAATGGATAGGACATCAGCTATGAGGCATTTGTTTGTACAAACTGCTGCTCACAACTAATGTTGTAATATAGTGTCTCCATCTGCTGGTGGTATTGAATAAGCAATAGTGCAATGATAGGGTCTGAAAAAGAAGAAAAATAAGAAGCAGCAGCATAGGAAAAAAGGAGGAAAGAAGGAAAACATGGAGAGAAGAAAAAAAGAAGGTTAAAAAAAAGGTGAAAACATGTTTAAAAAAGTATTTCCATCTCTCTCTCTCTCTCTCTCTCTCTCTATATATATATATATATATACATATAGAAAGAGAGAAAGAGATAGATAGATAGATAGATAGATAGATACATACATACATACATACATACATACATACATACATACATATGTGTGTATTGTTGGAGTTGCAAACATGGGTGCACTTGACAAACTCAGTGCGGCTATTCCCCATTGAAAGATTGTTGCATCCAGGACCCTTAGCACTGTGATATGCTACTCAATACCACTGGCATGGCCAGGTGTAAACAACATCTGACCTTTGTTGTGTATGTAACCATGGAGATTGTGATGTCACCTAGGCCCACCAAAGAACAGCCTTGTCAGAAGCAGCACTGCCATGAGCAGAAGCAGCAGATCCATAGGTTTTCAAATAAGCTGGATTTAACCAAGACAAGTGAGTCCAATAGGATGCAGGTATGTCCTCTATCCTTACAGCTTCCCGTGGCTGTTGGTTTTATACCGTTTGGGGACAGCCAAGGAGGCGTCAGCAGGCAACACAGGTAAGTGTGTGCTTGTGTGTGTGTGTGTGTGTGTGTGTGTGTTTCCTATGCAGATCCTAAACCCAGTATCAAATGCAAGTAGGAGGAGTAAGAAGGGTTCCTGCCAAAGCCAGGTTATGGATTGCATTTAAAAATGGTCCATCAGAGTGAAATGGACTCCCATCTTCCTGCTTAGCAATAATGATATGGGTTTAGGGTCTGCTGTGTGTACTGGTGGGTGACTGCCACCCAGCCAGAGTGTGTATGGGAGGCTGCCAGCCAGCCTCCCTTCCTACAAGTAGTGATGGTGCATGTGAAGGGGACAGCGTTGGTTCCTCCCCTTTCACAGTTATCACTTCTCATTTTTCCTTTTGGCTGGTATAAAATGTGGTGTCTGTTTATATCAGTTTAATATCTGATATGTCCCCTATCTGGTAGCATATATTAAGTGCACCACCAGGGTTCAGTGTTGGAAAGAAAGATTACCTGTTTATTTGCTGCAGCTGCTTGCTGGCTAGTCCAGTGGGCCCCTACTGCAGGCAAAAGACAATAGGTGGTGCCGCTTGTGTCTGGCCCCTGTTGGAGCGACCAGGCACAGGACTGCTGCTGCTGAATGTCCTCTTTAATTGAATAAGCTCAGCAACCAGCACACCTGTGCAGGTTGGACATGACATGATAGGTAGCTGTCTTTCAGGTAGTGGGTGCTGAATCTTGTTAATTGACCATGCATTGGTACTGTGGTATTGGAATAATTAAAACAAATGTTGCCAGCCAGCCATCCATTGCAATAATGGATAGGACATCAGCTATGAGGCATTTGTTTGTACAAACTGCTGCTCACAACTAATGTTGTAATATAGTGTCTCCATCTGCTGGTGGTATTGAATAAGCAATAGTGCAATGATAGGGTCTGAAAAAGAAGAAAAATAAGAAGCAGCAGCATAGGAAAAAAGGAGGAAAGAAGGAAAACATGGAGAGAAGAAAAAAAGAAGGTAAAAAAAAGGTGAAAACATGTTTAAAAAAGTATTTCCATCTCTCTCTCTCTCTATATATGTATATATATATATATATATATATATATATATATATTTAAGAGAAAAAAAAATTATATATATATATATATATATATATATATATATATATACATATAGAGAGAAAGAGATAGATAGATAGATAGATAGATAGATACACATACATACATACATACATACATACATATATATGTGTGTATTGTTGGAGTTGCAAACATGGGTGCACTTGACAAACTCAGTGCGGCTATTCCCCATTGAAAGATTGTTGCATCCAGGACCCTTAGCACTGTGATATGCTACTCAATACCACTGGCATGGCCAGGTGTAAACAACATCTGACCTTTGTTTTGTATGTAACCATGGAGATTGTGATGTCACCTAGGCCCACCAAAGAACAGCCTTGTCAGAAGCAGCAGCACCATAAGTTTTCAAATAAGCTGGATTTAACCAAGACAAGTGAGTCCAATAGGATGCAGGTATGTCCTCTATCCTTACAGCTTCCCGTGGCTGTTGGTTTTATACCGTTTGGGGACAGCCAAGGAGGCGTCAGCAGGCAAAGCAGGTAAGTGTGTGCTTGTGTGTGTGTGTGTGTGTGTGTGTTTCCTATGCAGATCCTAAACCCAGTATCAAATGCAAGTAGGAGGAGTAAGAAGGGTTCCTGCCAAAGCCAGGTTATGGATTGCATTTAAAAATGGTCCATCAGAGTGAAATGGACTCCCATCTTCCTGCTTAGCAATAATGATATGGGTTTAGGGCCTGCTGTGTGTACTGGTGGGTGACTGCCACCCAGCCAGAGTGTGTATGGGAGGCTGCCAGCCAGCCTCCCTTCCTACAAGTAGTGATGGTGCATGTGAAGGGGACAGCGTTGGTTCCTTCCCTTTCACAGTTATCACTTCTCATTCTTCCTTTTGGCTGATATCAAATGTGGTGTCTGTTTATATCAGTTTAATATCTGATATGTCCCCTATCTGGTAGCATATATTAAGTGCACCACCAGGGTTCAGTGTTGGAAAGAAAGATTACCTGTTTATTTACTGCTGCAGCTGCTTGCTGGCTAGTCCAGTGGGCCCCTACTGCAGGCAAAAGACAATAGGTGGTGCCGCTTGTGTCTGGCCCCTGTTGGAGCGACCAGGCACAGGACTGCTGCTGCTGAATGTCCTCTTTAATTGAATAAGCTCAGCAACCAGCACACCTGTGCAGGTTGGACATGACATGATAGGTAGCTGTCTTTCAGGTAGTGGGTGCTGAATCTTGTTAATTGACATGGGGGTGTCATTGCTGTTGATTGACCATGCATTGGTACTGTGGTATTGGAATAATAAAAACAAATGTTGCCAGCCAACCATCCATTGCAATAATGGATAGGACATCAGCTATGAGGCATTTGTTTGTACAAACTGCTGCTCACAACTAATGTTGTAATATAGTGTCTCCATCTGCTGGTGGTATTGAATAAGCAATAGTGCAATGATAGGGTCTGAAAAAGAAGAAAAATAAGAAGCAGCAGCATAGGAAAAAAGGAGGAAAGAAGGAAAACATGGAGAGAAGAAAAAAAGAAGGTTAAAAAAAAGGTGAAAACATGTTTAAAAAAGTATTTCCATCTCTCTCTCTCTCTCTCTCTCTCTCTCTCTCTCTCTCTCTCTCTCTCTCTCTCTCTCTCTCTCTCTATATATATATATACATATAGAAAGAGAGAAAGAGATAGATAGATACATAGATACATAGATACATACATACATACATACATACATACATACATATGTGTGTATTGTTGGAGTTGCAAACATGGGTGCACTTGACAAACTCAGTGCGGCTATTCCCCATTGAAAGATTGTTGCATCCAGGACCCTTAGCACTGTGATATGCTACTCAATACCACTGGCATGGCCAGGTGTAAACAACATCTGACCTTTGTTGTGTATGTAACCATGGAGATTGTGATGTCACCTAGGCCCACCAAAGAACAGCCTTGTCAGAAGCAGCACTGCCATGAGCAGAAGCAGCAGATCCATAGGTTTTCAAATAAGCTGGATTTAACCAAGACAAGTGAGTCCAATAGGATGCAGGTATGTCCTCTATCCTTACAGCTTCCCGTGGCTGTTGGTTTTATACCGTTTGGGGACAGCCAAGGAGGCGTCAGCAGGCAACACAGGTAAGTGTGTGCTTGTGTGTGTGTGTGTGTGTGTTTCCTATGCAGATCCTAAACCCAGTATCAAATGCAAGTAGGAGGAGTAAGAAGGGTTCCTGCCAAAGCCAGGTTATGGATTGCATTTAAAAATGGTCCATCAGAGTGAAATGGACTCCCATCTTCCTGCTTAGCAATAATGATATGGGTTTAGGGTCTGCTGTGTGTACTGGTGGGTGACTGCCACCCAGCCAGAGTGTGTATGGGAGGCTGCCAGCCAGCCTCCCTTTCTACAAGTAGTGATGGTGCATGTGAAGGGGACAGCGTTGGTTCCTCCCCTTTCACAGTTATCACTTCTCATTCTTCCTTTTGGCTGGTATCAAATGTGGTGTTTGGTTATATCAGTTTAATATCTGATATGTCCCCTATCTGGTAGCATATATTAAATGCACCACCAGGGTTCAGTGTTGGAAAGAAAGATTACCTGTTTATTTGCTGCAGCTGCTTGCTGGCTAGTCCAGTGGGCCCCTACTGCAGGCAAAAGACAATAGGTGGTGCCGCTTGTGTCTGGCCCCTGTTGGAGCGACCAGGCACAGGACTGCTGCTGCTGAATGTCCTCTTTAATTGAATAAGCTCAGCAACCAGCACACCTGTGCAGGTTGGACATGACATGATAGGTAGCTGTCTTTCAGGTAGTGGGTGCTGAATCTTGTTAATTGACATGGGGGTGTCATTGCTGTTGATTGACCATGCATTGGTACTGTGGTATTGGAATAATTAAAACAAATGTTGCCAGCCAGCCATCCATTGCAATAATGGATAGGACATCAGCTATGAGGCATTTGTTTGTACAAACTGCTGCTCACGACTAATGTTGTAATATAGTGTCTCCATCTGCTGGTGGTATTGAATAAGCAATAGTGCAATGATAGGGTCTGAAAAAGGAGTAAAATAAGAAGCAGCAGCATAGGAAAAAAGGAGGAAAGAAGGAAAACATGGAGAGAAGAAAAAAAGAAGGTAAAAAAAAGGTGAAAACATGTTTAAAAAAGTATTTCCATCTCTCTCTCTCTCTATATATGTATATGTATATATATATATATATATATTTAAAAGAAATTTTTTTTATATATATATATATATATATACATATAGAGAGAGAGAAAGAGATAGATAGATAGATAGATAGATACAGATAGATACAGATAGATACACATACATACATACATACATACATACTTACATACATACTTACATACATACATACATACATACATACATACATACATACATACATACATACATATGTGTGTATTGTTGGAGTTGCAAACATGGGTGCACTTGACAAACTCAGTGCGACTATTCCCCATTGAAAGATTGTTGCATCCAGGAACCTTAGCACTGTGATATGCTACTCAATACCACTGGCATGGCCAGGTGTAAACAACATCTGACCTTTGTTGTGTATGTAACCATGGAGATTGTGATGTCACCTACGCCCACCAAAGAACAGCCTTGTCAGAAGCAGCACTGCCATGATCAGAAGCAGCAGCACCATAAGTTTTCAAATAAGCTGGATTTAACCAAGACAAGTGAGTCCAATAGGATGCAGGTATGTCCTCTATCCTTACAGCTTCCCGTGGCTGTTGGTTTTATACCGTTTGGGGACAGCCAAGGAGGCGTCAGCAGGCAACACAGGTAAGTGTGTGCTTGTGTGTGTGTGTGTGTGTGTGTGTGTGTGTTTCCTATGCAGATCCTAAACCCAGTATCAAATGCAAGTAGGAGGAGTAAGAAGGGTTCCTGCCAAAGCCAGGTTATGGATTGCATTTAAAAATGGTCCATCAGAGTGAAATGGACTCCCATCTTCCTGCTTAGCAATAATGATATGGGTTTAGGGCCTGCTGTGTGTACTGGTGGGTGACTGCCACCCAGCCAGAGTGTGTATGGGAGGCTGCCAGCCAGCCAGCCTACCTTCCTACAAGTAGTGATGGTGCATGTGAAGGGGACAGCGTTGGTTCCTCCCCTTTCACAGTTATCACTTCTCATTCTTCCTTTTGGCTGGTATCAAATGTGGTGTCTGTTTATATCAGTTTAATATCAGATATGTCCCCTATCTGGTAGCATATATTAAGTGCACCACCAGGGTTCAGTGTTGGAAAGAAAGATTACCTGTTTATTTACTGCTGCAGCTGCTTGCTGGCTAGTCCAGTGGGCCCCTACTGCAGGCAAAAGACAATAGGTGGTGCCGCTTGTGTCTGGCCCCTGTTGGAGCGACCAGGCACAGGACTGCTGCTGCTGAATGTCCTCTTTAATTGAATAAGCTCAGCAACCAGCACACCTGTGCAGGTTGGACATGACATGATAGGTAGCTGTCTTTCAGGTAGTGGGTGCTGAATCTTGTTAATTGACATGGGGGTGTCATTGCTGTTGATTGACCATGCATTGGTACTGTGGTATTGGAATAATAAAAACAAATGTTGCCAGCCAACCATCCATTGCAATAATGGATAGGACATCAGCTATGAGGCATTTGTTTGTACAAACTGCTGCTCACAACTAATGTTGTAATATAGTGTCTCCATCTGCTGGTGGTATTGAATAAGCAATAGTGCAATGATAGGGTCTGAAAAAGAAGAAAAATAAGAAGCAGCAGCATAGGAAAAAAGGAGGAAAGAAGGAAAACATGGAGAGAAGAAAAAAAGAAGGTTAAAAAAAAAGGTGAAAACATGTTTAAAAAAGTATTTCCATCTCTCTCTATATATGTATATATATATATATATATATATATATATATATATATATATATATATATTTAAAAGAAAAAAAAATTATATATATATATATATATACATATAGAAAGAGAGAAAGAGATAGATAGATAGATAGATAGATACATAGATACATAGATAGATACATAGATACATACATACATACATACATACATACATACATACATACATACATATGTGTGTATTGTTGGAGTTGCAAACATGGGTGCACTTGACAAACTCAGTGCGGCTATTCCCCATTGAAAGATTGTTGCATCCAGGACCCTTAGCAATGTGATATGCTACTCAATACCACTGGCATGGCCAGGTGTAAACAACATCTGACCTTTGTTGTGTATGTAACCATGGAGATTGTGATGTCACCTAGGCCCACCAAAGAACAGCCTTGTCAGAAGCAGCACTGCCATGAGCAGAAGCAGCAGATCCATAGGTTTTCAAATAAGCTGGATTTAACCAAGACAAGTGAGTCCAATAGGATGCAGGTATGTCCTCTATCCTTACAGCTTCCCGTGGCTGTTGGTTTTATACCGTTTGGGGACAGCCAAGGAGGCGTCAGCAGGCAACACAGGTAAGTGTGTGCTTGTATGTGTGTGTGTGTGTGTGTGTGTGTGTTTCCTATGCAGATCCTAAACCCAGTATCAAATGCAAGTAGGAGGAGTAAGAAGGGTTCCTGCCAAAGCCAGGTTATGGATTGCATTTAAAAATGGTCCATCAGAGTGAAATGGACTCCCATCTTCCTGCTTAGCAATAATGATATGGGTTTAGGGTCTGCTGTGTGTACTGGTGGGTGACTGCCACCCAGCCAGAGTGTGTATGGGAGGCTGCCAGCCAGCCTCCCTTCCTACAAGTAGTGATGGTGCATGTCAAGGGGACAGCGTTGGTTCCTCCCCTTTCACAGTTATCACTTCTCATTCTTCCTTTTGGCTGGTATCAAATGTGGTGTCTGTTTATATCAGTTTAATATCTGATATGTCCCCTATCTGGTAGCATATATTAAGTGCACCACCAGGGTTCAGTGTTGGAAAGAAAGATTACCTGTTTATTTACTGCTGCAGCTGCTTGCTGGCTAGTCCAGTGGGCCCCTACTGCAGGCAAAAGACAATAGGTGGTGCCGCTTGTGTCTGGCCCCTGTTGGAGCGACCAGGCACAGGACTGCTGCTGCTGAATGTCCTCTTTAATTGAATAAGCTCAGCAACCAGCACACCTGTGCAGGTTGGACATGACATGATAGGTAGCTGTCTTTCAGGTAGTGGGTGCTGAATCTTGTTAATTGACCATGCATTGGTACTGTGGTATTGGAATAATTAAAACAAATGTTGCCAGCCAGCCATCCATTGCAATAATGGATAGGACATCAGCTATGAGGCATTTGTTTGTACAAACTGCTGCTCACAACTAATGTTGTAATATAGTGTCTCCATCTGCTGGTGGTATTGAATAAGCAATAGTGCAATGATAGGGTCTGAAAAAGAAGAAAAATAAGAAGCAGCAGCATAGGAAAAAAGGAGGAAAGAAGGAAAACATGGAGAGAAGAAAAAAAGAAGGTAAAAAAAAGGTGAAAACATGTTTAAAAAAGTATTTCCATCTCTCTCTCTCTCTATATATGTATATATGTATATATATATATATATATATATATATATATATATTTAAAAGAAAAAAAAATTATATATATATATATATATATACATATAGAGAGAGAGAAAGAGATAGATAGATAGATAGATAGATAGATACACATACATACATACATACATACATACATACATACATACATACATATGTGTGTATTGTTGGAGTTGCAAACATGGGTGCACTTGACAAACTCAGTGCGGCTATTCCCCATTGAAAGATTGTTGCATCCAGGACCCTTAGCACTGTGATATGCTACTCAATACCACTGGCATGGCCAGGTGTAAACAACATCTGACCTTTGTTGTGTATGTAACCATGGAGATTGTGATGTCACCTAGGCCCACCAAAGAACAGCCTTGTCAGAAGCAGCACTGCCATGATCAGAAGCAGCAGCACCATAAGTTTTCAAATAAGCTGGATTTAACCAAGACAAGTGAGTCCAATAGGATGCAGGTATGTCCTCTATCCTTACAGCTTCCCGTGGCTGTTGGTTTTATACCGTTTGGGGACAGCCAAGGAGGCGTCAGCAGGCAACACAGGTAAGTGTGTGCTTGTGTGTGTGTGTGTGTGTGTTTCCTATGCAGATCCTAAACCCAGTATCAAATGCAAGTAGGAGGAGTAAGAAGGGTTCCTGCCAAAGCCAGGTTATGGATTGCATTTAAAAATGGTCCATCAGAGTGAAATGGACTCCCATCTTCCTGCTTAGCAATAATGATATGGGTTTAGGGCCTGCTGTGTGTACTGGTGGGTGACTGCCACCCAGCCAGAGTGTGTATGGGAGGCTGCCAGCCAGCCTCCCTTCCTACAAGTAGTGATGGTGCATGTGAAGGGGACAGCGTTGGTTCCTCCCCTTTCACAGTTATCACTTCTCATTCTTCCTTTTGGCTGGTATCAAATGTGGTGTCTGTTTATATCAGTTTAATATCTGATATGTCCCCTATCTGGTAGCATATATTAAGTGCACCACCAGGGTTCAGTGTTGGAAAGAAAGATTACCTGTTTATTTACTGCTGCAGCTGCTTGCTGGCTAGTCCAGTGGGCCCCTACTGCAGGCAAAAGACAATAGGTGGTGCCGCTTGTGTCTGGCCCCTGTTGGAGCGACCAGGCACAGGACTGCTGCTGCTGAATGTCCTCTTTAATTGAATAAGCTCAGCAACCAGCACACCTGTGCAGGTTGAACATGACATGATAGGTAGCTGTCTTTCAGGTAGTGGGTGCTGAATCTTGTTAATTGACATGGGGGTGTCATTGCTGTTGATTGACCATGCATTGGTACTGTGGTATTGGAATAATAAAAACAAATGTTGCCAGCCAACCATCCATTGCAATAATGGATAGGACATCAGCTATGAGGCATTTGTTTGTACAAACTGCTGCTCACAACTAATGTTGTAATATAGTGTCTCCATCTGCTGGTGGTATTGAATAAGCAATAGTGCAATGATAGGGTCTGAAAAAGAAGAAAAATAAGAAGCAGCAGCATAGGAAAAAAGGAGGAAAGAAGGAAAACATGGAGAGAAGAAAAAAAGAAGGTTAAAAAAAGGTGAAAACATGTTTAAAAAAGTATTTCCATCTCTCTCTCTCTATATATGTATATATATATATATATATATATATATATATATATATATTTAAAAGAAAAAAAAAATATATATATATATATATACAGAGAGATAGATAGATAGATAGATAGATAGATAGATAGATACATAGATACATACATACATACATACATACATACATACATACATACATATGTGTGTATTGTTGGAGTTGCAAACATGGGTGCACTTGACAAACTCAGTGCGGCTATTCCCCATTGAAAGATTGTTGCATCCAGGACCCTTAGCACTGTGATATGCTACTCAATACCGCTGGCATGGCCAGGTGTAAACAACATCTGACCTTTGTTGTGTATGTAACCATGGAGATTGTGATGTCACCTAGGCCCACCAAAGAACAGCCTTGTCAGAAGCAGCACTGCCATGAGCAGAAGCAGCAGATCCATAGGTTTTCAAATAAGCTGGATTTAACCAAGACAAGTGAGTCCAATAGGATGCAGGTATGTCCTCTATCCTTACAGCTTCCCGTGGCTGTTGGTTTTATACCGTTTGGGGACAGCCAAGGAGGCGTCAGCAGGCAACACAGGTAATTGTGTGCTTGTGTGTGTGTGTGTGTGTTACCTATGCAGATCCTAAACCCAGTATCAAATGCAAGTAGGAGGAGTAAGAAGGGTTCCTGCCAAAGCCAGGTTATGGATTGCATTTAAAAATGGTCCATCAGAGTGAAATGGACTCCCATCTTCCTGCTTAGCAATAATGATATGGGTTTAGGGTCTGCTGTGTGTACTGGTGGGTGACTGCCACCCAGCCAGAGTGTGTATGGGAGGCTGCCAGCCAGCCTCCCTTCCTACAAGTAGTGATGGTGCATGTGAAGGGGACAGCGTTGGTTCCTCCCCTTTCACAGTTATCACTTCTCATTCTTCCTTTTGGCTGGTATCAAATGTGGTGTCTGTTTATATCAGTTTAATATCTGATATGTCCCCTATCTGGAAGCATATATTAAGTGCACCACCAGGGTTCAGTGTTGGAAAGAAAGATTACCTGTTTATTTGCTGCAGCTGCTTGCTGGCTAGTCCAGTGGGCCCCTACTGCAGGCAAAAGACAATAGGTGGTGCCGCTTGTGTCTGGCCCCTGTTGGAGCGACCAGGCACAGGACTGCTGCTGCTGAATGTCCTCTTTAATTGAATAAGCTCAGCAACCAGCACACCTGTGCAGGTTGGACATGACATGATAGGTAGCTGTCTTTCAGGTAGTGGGTGCTGAATCTTGTTAATTGACCATGCATTGGTACTGTGGTATTGGAATAATTAAAACAAATGTTGCCAGCCAGCCATCCATTGCAATAATGGATAGGACATCAGCTATGAGGCATTTGTTTGTACAAACTGCTGCTCCCAACTAATGTTGTAATATAGTGTCTCCATCTGCTGGTGGTATTGAATAAGCAATAGTGCAATGATAGGGTCTGACAAAGAAGAAAAATAAGAAGCAGCAGCATAGGAAAAAAGGAGGAAAGAAGGAAAACATGGAGAGAAGAAAAAAAGAAGGTAAAAAAAAGGTGAAAACATGTTTAAAAAAGTATTTCCATCTCTCTCTCTCTATATATGTATATATATATATATATATATATATATATATATATTTAAAAGAAAAAAAATTATATATATATATATATATATATATACATATAGAGAGAGAGAAAGAGATAGATAGATAGATAGATAGATAGATACACATACATACATACATACATACATACATACAACATACATACATATATATGTGTGTATTGTTGGAGTTTCAAACATGGGTGCACTTGACAAACTCAGTGCGGCTATTCCCCATTGAAAGATTGTTGCATCCAGGACCCTTAGCACTGTGATATGCTACTCAATACCACTGGCATGGCCAGGTGTAAACAACATCTGACCTTTGTTGTGTATGTAACCATGGAGATTGTGATGTCACCTAGGCCCACCAAAGAACAGCCTTGTCAGAAGCAGCACTGCCATGATCAGAAGCAGCAGCACCATAAGTTTTCAAATAAGCTGGATTTAACCAAGACAAGTGAGTCCAATAGGATGCAGGTATGTCCTCTATCCTTACAGCTTCCCGTGGCTGTTGGTTTTATACCGTTTGGGGACAGCCAAGGAGGCGTCAGCAGACAACACAGGTAAGTGTGTGCTTGTGTGTGTGTGTGTGTGTGTGTGTGTTTCCTATGCAGATCCTAAACCCAGTATCAAATGCAAGTAGGAGGAGTAAGAAGGGTTCCTGCCAAAGCCAGGTTATGGATTGCATTTAAAAATGGTCCGTCAGAGTGAAATGGACTCCCATCTTCCTGCTTAGCAATAATGATATGGGTTTAGGGCCTGCTGTGTGTACTGGTGGGTGACTGCCACCCAGCCAGAGTGTGTATGGGAGGCTGCCAGCCAGCCTACCTTCCTACAAGTAGTGATGGTGCATGTGAAGGGGACAGCGTTGGTTCCTCCCCTTTCACAGTTATCACTTCTCATTCTTCCTTTTGGCTGGTATCAAATGTGGTGTCTGTTTATATCAGTTTAATATCTGATATGTCCCCTATCTGGTAGCATATATTAAGTGCACCACCAGGGTTCAGTGTTGGAAAGAAAGATTACCTGTTTATTTACTGCTGCAGCTGCTTGCTGGCTAGTCCAGTGGGCCCCTACTGCAGGCAAAAGACAATAGGTGGTGCCGCTTGTGTCTGGCCCCTGTTGGAGCGACCAGGCACAGGACTGCTGCTGCTGAATGTCCTCTTTAATTGAATAAGCTCAGCAACCAGCACACCTGTGCAGGTTGGACATGACATGATAGGTAGCTGTCTTTCAGGTAGTGGGTGCTGAATCTTGTTAATTGACATGGGGGTGTCATTGCTGTTGATTGACCATGCATTGGTACTGTGGTATTGGAATAATAAAAACAAATGTTGCCAGCCAACCATCCATTGCAATAATGGATAGGACATCAGCTATGAGGCATTTGTTTGTACAAACTGCTGCTCACAACTAATGTTGTAATATAGTGTCTCCATCTGCTGGTGGTATTGAATAAGCAATAGTGCAATGATAGGGTCTGAAAAAGAAGAAAAATAAGAAGCAGCAGCATAGGAAAAAAGGAGGAAAGAAGGAAAACATGGAGAGAAGAAAAAAAGAAGGTTAAAAAAAAGGTGAAAACATGTTTAAAAAAGTATTTCCATCTCTCTCTCTCTCTCTCTCTCTCTCTCTCTCTCTCTATATATATATATATATATACATATAGAAAGAGAGAAAGAGATAGATAGATAGATAGATAGATAGATAGATAGATAGATACATACATACATACATACATACATACATACATACATACATATGTGTGTATTGTTGGAGTTGCAAACATGGGTGCACTTGACAAACTCAGTGCGGCTATTCCCCATTGAAAGATTGTTGCATCCAGGACCCTTAGCACTGTGATATGCTACTCAATACCACTGGCATGGCCAGGTGTAAACAACATCTGACCTTTGTTGTGTATGTAACCATGGAGATTGTGATGTCACCTAGGCCCACCAAAGAACAGCCTTGTCAGAAGCAGCACTGCCATGAGCAGAAGCAGCAGATCCATAGGTTTTCAAATAAGCTGGATTTAACCAAGACAAGTGAGTCCAATAGGATGCAGGTATGTCCTCTATCCTTACAGCTTCCCGTGGCTGTTGGTTTTATACCGTTTGGGGACAGCCAAGGAGGCGTCAGCAGGCAACACAGGTAAGTGTGTGCTTGTGTGTGTGTGTGTGTGTGTGTGTGTTTCCTATGCAGATCCTAAACCCAGTATCAAATGCAAGTAGGAGGAGTAAGAAGGGTTCCTGCCAAAGCCAGGTTATGGATTGCATTTAAAAATGGTCCATCAGAGTGAAATGGACTCCCATCTTCCTGCTTAGCAATAATGATATGGGTTTAGGGTCTGCTGTGTGTACTGGTGGGTGACTGCCACCCAGCCAGAGTGTGTATGGGAGGCTGCCAGCCAGCCTCCCTTCCTACAAGTAGTGATGGTGCATGTGAAGGGGACAGCGTTGGTTCCTCCCCTTTCACAGTTATCACTTCTCATTTTTCCTTTTGGCTGGTATAAAATGTGGTGTCTGTTTATATCAGTTTAATATCTGATATGTCCCCTATCTGGTAGCATATATTAAGTGCACCACCAGGGTTCAGTGTTGGAAAGAAAGATTACCTGTTTATTTGCTGCAGCTGCTTGCTGGCTAGTCCAGTGGGCCCCTACTGCAGGCAAAAGACAATAGGTGGTGCCGCTTGTGTCTGGCCCCTGTTGGAGCGACCAGGCACAGGACTGCTGCTGCTGAATGTCCTCTTTAATTGAATAAGCTCAGCAACCAGCACACCTGTGCAGGTTGGACATGACATGATAGGTAGCTGTCTTTCAGGTAGTGGGTGCTGAATCTTGTTAATTGACCATGCATTGGTACTGTGGTATTGGAATAATTAAAACAAATGTTGCCAGCCAGCCATCCATTGCAATAATGGATAGGACATCAGCTATGAGGCATTTGTTTGTACAAACTGCTGCTCACAACTAATGTTGTAATATAGTGTCTCCATCTGCTGGTGGTATTGAATAAGCAATAGTGCAATGATAGGGTCTGAAAAAGAAGAAAAATAAGAAGCAGCAGCATAGGAAAAAAGGAGGAAAGAAGGAAAACATGGAGAGAAGAAAAAAAGAAGGTAAAAAAAAGGTGAAAACATGTTTAAAAAAGTATTTCCATCTCTCTCTCTCTCTATATATGTATATATATATATATATATATATATATATATTTAAGAGAAAAAAAAATTATATATATATATATATATATATATATATATATATATATATACATATAGAGAGAAAGAGATAGATAGATAGATAGATAGATAGATACACATACATACATACATACATACATACATATATATGTGTGTATTGTTGGAGTTGCAAACATGGGTGCACTTGACAAACTCAGTGCGGCTATTCCCCATTGAAAGATTGTTGCATCCAGGACCCTTAGCACTGTGATATGCTACTCAATACCACTGGCATGGCCAGGTGTAAACAACATCTGACCTTTGTTTTGTATGTAACCATGGAGATTGTGATGTCACCTAGGCCCACCAAAGAACAGCCTTGTCAGAAGCAGCAGCACCATAAGTTTTCAAATAAGCTGGATTTAACCAAGACAAGTGAGTCCAATAGGATGCAGGTATGTCCTCTATCCTTACAGCTTCCCGTGGCTGTTGGTTTTATACCGTTTGGGGACAGCCAAGGAGGCGTCAGCAGGCAAAACAGGTAAGTGTGTGCTTGTGTGTGTGTGTGTGTGTGTGTGTGTTTCCTATGCAGATCCTAAACCCAGTATCAAATGCAAGTAGGAGGAGTAAGAAGGGTTCCTGCCAAAGCCAGGTTATGGATTGCATTTAAAAATGGTCCATCAGAGTGAAATGGACTCCCATCTTCCTGCTTAGCAATAATGATATGGGTTTAGGGCCTGCTGTGTGTACTGGTGGGTGACTGCCACCCAGCCAGAGTGTGTATGGGAGGCTGCCAGCCTCCCTTCCTACAAGTAGTGATGGTGCATGTGAAGGGGACAGCGTTGGTTCCTTCCCTTTCACAGTTATCACTTCTCATTCTTCCTTTTGGCTGATATCAAATGTGGTGTCTGTTTATATCAGTTTAATATCTGATATGTCCCCTATCTGGTAGCATATATTAAGTGCACCACCAGGTTTCAGTGTTGGAAAGAAAAATTACCTGTTTATTTGCTGCTGCTGCAGCTGCTTGCTGGCTAGTCCAGTGGGCCCCTACTGCAGGCAAAAGACAATAGGTGGTGCTGCTTGTGTCTGGACCCTGTTGGAGCAACCAGGCACAGGACTGCTGCTGCTGAATGTCCTCTTTAATTGAATAAGCTCAGCAACCAGCACACCTGTGCAGGTTGAACATGACATGATAGGTAGCTGTCTTTCAGGTAGTGGGTGCTGAATTTTGTTAATTGACATGGGGGCTTCATTGCTGTTGATTGACCATGCATTGGTACTGTGTTATTGGAATAATTAAAACAAATGTTGCCAGCCAGCCATCCATTGCAATAATGGATAGGACATCAGCTATAAGGCATTTGTTTGTACAAACTGCTGCTCACAACTAATGTTGTAATATAGTGTCTCCATCTGCTGGTGGTATTGAATAAGCAATAGTGCAATGATAGGGTCTGAAAAAGAAGAAAAATAAGAAGCAGCAGCATAGGAAAAAAGGAGGAAAGAAGGAAAACATGGAGAGAAGAAAAAAAGAAGGTAAAAAAAGGTGAAAACATGTTTAAAAAAGTATTTCCATCTCTCTCTCTCTATATATATGTACATATATATATATATATATATATATATATATATATATATATTTAAAAGAAAAAAAAAAAAATATATATATATATACATATAGAGAGAGAGAAAGAGATAGATAGATAGATAGATAGATACACATACATACATACATACATACATACATACAACATACATACATACATACATATGTGTGTATTGTTGGAGTTGCAAACATGGGTGCACTTGACAAACTCAGTGCGGCTATTCCCCATTGAAAGATTGTTGCATCCAGGACCCTTAGCACTGTGATATGCTACTCAATACCACTGGCATGGCCAGGTGTAAACAACATCTGACCTTTGTTGTGTATGTAACCATGGAGATTGTGATGTCACCTAGGCCCACCAAAGAACAGCCTTGTCAGAAGCAGCACTGCCATGATCAGAAGCAGCAGCACCATAAGTTTTCAAATAAGCTGGATTTAACCAAGACAAGTGAGTCCAATAGGATGCAGGTATGTCCTCTATCCTTACAGCTTCCCGTGGCTGTTGGTTTTATACCGTTTGGGGACAGCCAAGGAGGCGTCAGCAGGCAACACAGGTAAGTGTGTGCTTGTGTGAGTGTGTGTTTCCTATGCAGATCCTAAACCCAGTATCAAATGCAAGTAGGAGGAGTAAGAAGGGTTCCTGCCAAAGCCAGGTTATGGATTGCATTTAAAAATGGTCCATCAGAGTGAAATGGACTCCCATCTTCCTGCTTAGCAATAATGATATGGGTTTAGGGCCTGCTGTGTGTACTGGTGGGTGACTGCCACCCAGCCAGAGTGTGTATGGGAGGCTGCCAGCCAGCCTCCCTTCCTACAAGTAGTGATGGTGCATGTGAAGGGGACAGCGTTGGTTCCTCCCCTTTCACAGTTATCACTTCTCATTCTTCCTTTTGGCTGGTATCAAATGTGGTGTCTGTTTATATCAGTTTAATATCTGATATGTCCCCTGTCTGGTAGCATATATTAAGTGCACCAGATAGGGTTCAGTGTTGGAAAGATTACCTGTTTATTTGCTGCTACTGCTGCAGCTGCTTGCTGGCTAGTCCAGTGGGCCCCTACTGCAGGCAAAAGACAATAGGTGGTGCCGCTTGTGTCTGGCCCCTGTTGGAGCGACCAGGCACAGGACTGCTGCTGCTGAATGTCCTCTTTAATTGAATAAGCTCAGCAACCAGCACACCTGTGCAGGTTGGACATGACATGATAGGTAGCTGTCTTTCAGGTAGTGGGTGCTGAATCTTGTTAATTGACATGGGGGTGTCATTGCTGTTGATTGACCATGCATTGGTACTGTGGTATTGGAATAATAAAAACAAATGTTGCCAGCCAACCATCCATTGCAATAATGGATAGGACATCAGCTATGAGGCATTTGTTTGTACAAACTGCTGCTCACAACTAATGTTGTAATATAGTGTCTCCATCTGCTGGTGGTATTGAATAAGCAATAGTGCAATGATAGGGTCTGAAAAAGAAGAAAAATAAGAAGCAGCAGCATAGGAAAAAAGGAGGAAAGAAGGAAAACATGGAGAGAAGAAAAAAAGAAGGTTAAAAAAAAAGGTGTAAACATGTTTAAAAAAGTATTTCCATCTCTCTCTCTATATATATGTATATATATATATATATATATATATATATATATATATATATATATAAAAGAAAAAGAAAAAAATATATATATATATACATAAAGAGAGAGTGAAAGAGATAGATAGATAGATAGATATAGATAGATACACATAGATACACATAGATACACATACATACATTACATACATTACATACATACATACATACATACATACATACATATGTGTGTATTGTTGGAGTTGCAAACATGGGTGCACTTGACAAACTCAGTGCGGCTATTCCCCATTGAAAGATTGTTGCATCCAGGACCCTTAGCACTGTGATATGCTACTCAATACCACTGGCATGGCCATATGTAAACAACATCTGACCTTTGTTGCGTATGTAACCATGGAGATTGTGATGTCACCTAGGCCCACCAAAGAACAGCCTTGTCAGAAGCAGCACTGCCATGAGCACAAGCAGCAGCACCATAAGTTTTCAAATAAGCTGGATTTAACCAAGACAAGTGAGTCCAATAGGATGCAGGTATGTCCTCTATCCTTACAGTTTCCCGTGGCTGTTGGTTTTATACTGTTTGGGGACAGCCAAGGAGGCGTCAGCAGGCAACACAGGTAAGTGTGTGCTTGTGTGTGTGTGTGTGTGTGTGTGTGTGTGCGTGCGTGTGTATTTCCTATGCAGATCCTAAACCCAGTATCAAATGCAAGTAGGAGGAGTAAGAAGGTTTCCTGCCAAAGCCAGGTTATGGATTGCATTTAAAAATGGTCCATCAGAGTGAAATGGACTCCCATCTTCCTGCTTAGCAATAATGATATGGGTTTAGGGCCTGCTGTGTGTACTGGTGGGTGACTGCCACCCAGCCAGAGTGTGTATGGGAGGGTGCCAGCCAGCCTACCTTCCTACAAGTAGTGATGGTGCATGTGAAGGGGACAGCGTTGGTTCCTCCCCTTTCACAGTTATCACTTCTCATTCTTCCTTTTGGCTAGTATCAAATGTGGTGTCTGTTTATATCAGTTTAATATCTGATATGTCCCCTATCTGGTAGCATATATTAAGTGCACCACCAAGGTTCAGTGTTGGAAAGAAAAATTACCTGTTTATTTGCTGCTGCAGCTGTTTGCTGGCTAGTCCAGTGGGCCCCTACTGCAGGCAAAAGACAATAGGTGGTGCCGCTTGTGTCTGGCCCCTGTTGGAGCGACCAGGCACAGGACTGCTGCTGCTGAATGTCCTCTTTAATTGAATAAGCTCAGCAACCAGCACACCTGTGCAGGTTGGACATGACATGATAGGTAGCTGTCTTTCAGGTAGTGGGTGCTGAATCTTGTTAATTGACATGGGGGTGTCATTGCTGTTGATTGACCATGCATTGGTACTGTGGTATTGGAATAATAAAAACAAATGTTGCCAGCCAACCATCCATTGCAATAATGGATAGGACATCAGCTATGAGGCATTTGTTTGTACAAACTGCTGCTCACAACTAATGTTGTAATATAGTGTCTCCATCTGCTGGTGGTATTGAATAAGCAATAGTGCAATGATAGGGTCTGAAAAAGAAGAAAAATAAGAAGCAGCAGCATAGGAAAAAAGGAGGAAAGAAGGAAAACATGGAGAGAAGAAAAAAAGAAGGTTAAAAAAAAAGGTGAAAACATGTTTAAAAAAGTATTTCCATCTCTCTCTCTCTCTATATATGTATATATATATATATATATATATATATATATATTTAAAAGAAAAAAAATTATATATATATATATATATATATATATATACATATAGAAAGAGAGAAAGAGATAGATAGATAGATAGATACATACATACATACATACATATGTGTGTATTGTTGGAGTTGCAAACATGGGTGCACTTGACAAACTCAGTGCGGCTATTCCCCATTGAAAGATTGTTGCATCCAGGACCCTTAGCAGTGTGATATGCTACTCAATACCACTGGCATGGCCAGGTGTAAACAACATCTGACCTTTGTTGTGTATGTAACCATGGAGATTGTGATGTCACCTAGGCCCACCAAAGAACAGCCTTGTCAGAAGCAGCACTGCCATGAGCAGAAGCAGCAGATCCATAGGTTTTCAAATAAGCTGGATTTAACCAAGACAAGTGAGTCCAATAGGATGCAGGTATGTCCTCTATCCTTACAGTTTCCCGTGGCTGTTGGTTTTATACCGTTTGGGGACAGCCAAGGAGGCGTCAGCAGGCAACACAGGTAAGTGTGTGCTTGTGTGTGTGTGTGTGTGTGTGTTTCCTATGCAGATCCTAAACCCAGTATCAAATGCAAGTAGGAGGAGTAAGAAGGGTTCCTGCCAAAGCCAGGTTATGGATTGCATTTAAAAATGGTCCATCAGAGTGAAATGGACTCCCATCTTCCTGCTTAGCAATAATGATATGGGTTTAGGGCCTGCTGTGTGTACTGGTGGGTGACTGCCACCCAGCCAGAGTGTGTATGGGAGGCTGCCAGCCAGCCTACCTTCCTACAAGTAGTGATGGTGCATGTGAAGGGGACAGCATTGGTTCCTCCCCTTTCACAGTTATCACTTCTCATTCTTCCTTTTGGCTGGTATCAAATGTGGTGTCTGTTTATATCAGTTTAATATCTGATATGTCCCCTATCTGGTAGCATATATTAAGTGCACCACCAGGGTTCAGTGTTGGAAAGAAAGATTACCTGTTTATTTGCTGCAGCTGCTTGCTGGCTAGTCCAGTGGGCCCCTACTGCAGGCAAAAGACAATAGGTGGTGCCGCTTGTGTCTGGCCCCTGTTGGAGCGACCAGGCACAGGACTGCTGCTGCTGAATGTCCTCTTTAATTGAATAAGCTCAGCAACCAGCACACCTGTGCAGGTTGGACATGACATGATAGGTAGCTGTCTTTCAGGTAGTGGGTGCTGAATCTTGTTAATTGACCATGCATTGGTACTGTGGTATTGGAATAATTAAAACAAATGTTGCCAGCCAGCCATCCATTGCAATAATGGATAGGACATCAGCTATGAGGCATTTGTTTGTACAAATTGCTGCTCACAACTAATGTTGTAATATAGTGTCTCCATCTGCTGGTGGTATTGAATAAGCAATAGTGCAATGATAGGGTCTGAAAAAGAAGAAAAATAAGAAGCAGCAGCATAGGAAAAAAGGAGGAAAGAAGGAAAACATGGAGAGAAGAAAAAAAGAAGGTAAAAAAAAGGTGAAAACATGTTTAAAAAAGTATTTCCATCTCTCTCTCTCTCTATATGTATATATATATATATATATATATATATATATATATATATATATATATTTAAAAGAAAAAAAAATTATATATATATATATATATATATATATATATACATATAGAGAGAGAGAAAGAGATAGATAGATAGATAGATAGATAGATAAACATACATACATACATACATACAACATACATACATACATACATATGTGTGTATTGTTGGAGTTGCAAACATGGGTGCACTTGACAAACTCAGTGCGGCTATTCCCCATTGAAAGATTGTTGCATCCAGGACCCTTAGCAGTGTGATATGCTACTCAATACCACTGGCATGGCCAGGTGTAAACAACATCTGACCTTTGTTGTGTATGTAACCATGGAGATTGTGATGTCACCTAGGCCCACCAAAGAACAGCCTTGTCAGAAGCAGCACTGCCATGATCAGAAGCAGCAGCACCATAAGTTTTCAAATAAGCTGGATTTAACCAAGACAAGTGAGTCCAATAGGATGCAGGTATGTCCTCTATCCTTACAGCTTCCCGTGGCTGTTGGTTTTATACCGTTTGGGGACAGCCAAGGAGGTGTCAGCAGGCAACACAGGTAAGTGTGTGCTTGTGTGTGTGTGTGTGTGTGTGTTTCCTATGCAGATCCTAAACCCAGTATCAAATGCAAGTAGGAGGAGTAAGAAGGGTTCCTGCCAAAGCCAGGTTATGGATTGCATTTAAAAATGGTCCATCAGAGTGACATGGACTCCCATCTTCCTGCTTAGCAATAATGATATGGGTTTAGGGCCTGCTGTGTGTACTGGTGGGTGACTGCCACCCAGCCAGAGTGTGTATGGGAGGCTGCCAGCCAGCCTACCTTCCTACAAGTAGTGATGGTGCATGTGAAGGGGACAGCGTTGGTTCCTCCCCTTTCACAGTTATCCCTTCTCATTCTTCCTTTTGGCTGGTATCAAATGTGGTGTCTGAGGGCCTCCTTTGCATGTGTCACGGTGCAGCGGACTCTTGTTGAAAAGACTGGCTCAGCGGGCAGGTCCATGTCTCGCTTGCTTCTCATGCCCCTCTGGAGACAGCTGGGCTGGGACAAGTGGGACACTCCCTGGTTCTATGGGGATGTTGTCCGGTTTGTGAGGGAGCACCAGCTGGAAGGACTGAAACCCGACCTATGGAAGCCGAAGACAATCCACAAGCTCATCCGAGCTAAGGACTTGACCGAGCTGGTTACGGGACTCCCCGCAGCCACTGCAGAGACAGTTTGGAACAATGTGGCCTCAAAGCGGCTTACCAATGGACACAAGGACTTGTCGTGGATGGCCGTCATGGGAGGTCTCTCTCTCAGGTCATTCATGCATGCCCGCAACCTGTGCAAGACCCGGTACTGCCCCCGTTGCCCCTACGTGGAGGAAACATCTTTCCACATGTTTTGGCAGTGCCCCTTTGCACAGGGTCTGTTGGACGCCCTAGAACAGGAACTCAGAGACTCAGTGCCCAGGAGCTGCCTATCGTACCATTCGGTGCTTTACGGCCTGTTCCCTGGGACCCACGACGTGGAGGCCATCCAGGAGGCCTGGCGCCTTATGAACTGTTTTAAGGACGCAGTGTGGCTTGCCAGGAACCGCCTCGTGATCAACAGGGAAAACATGTCCGTCCGGGACTGCCGCAGGTTCATCAAGAACCTGCTTAGAGACTATTCCATCTTGGACAGCTCGGCCGTTGATGAGGAAGAAGAGGAGTGAAGACCCCTCTCCTTCTCCCATGTCTCCCTGAAGATACAGCCCCACAGTTTGGCCCTGTGATCCGCCCCCTCCCTACCCCCACATAGTCGCCCACACCCCTACCCCGATCACAGATTGTATTATTTGGTTTTTGTTTGATCTCTTGTGCCTTTCTATTGCAGGATTGAGCTGAATGTTAGAGTAGCATGGTGTGCGATGTATAGCTTAGGGAACCTTTGCTGTGTATTGTACTATCATGCTTTGTGTGACTGTAATTTATTGTACGACTTGTAATGACTGAACGGAAAATAAAGCTCTTTCAATCAAATGTGGTGTCTGTTTAAATCAGTTTACTATCTGATATGTCCCCTATCTGGTAGCATATATTAAGTGCACCACAAGGGTTCAGTGTTGGAAAGAAAGATTACCTGTTTATTTACTGCTGCAGCTGCTTGCTGGCTAGTCCAGTGGGCCCCTACTGCAGGCAAAAGACAATAGGTGGTGCCGCTTGTGTCTGGCCCCTGTTGCAGCGACCAGGCACAGGACTGCTGCTGCTGAATGTCCTCTTTAATTGAATAAGCTCAGCAACCAGCACACCTGTGCAGGTTGGACATGACATGATAGGTAGCTGTCTTTCAGGTAGTGGGTGCTGAATCTTGTTAATTGACATGGGGGTGTCATTGCTGTTGATTGACCATGCATTGGTACTGTGGTATTGGAATAATAAAAACAAATGTTGCCAGCCAACCATCCATTGCAATAATGGATAGGACATCAGCTATGAGGCATTTGTTTGTACAAACTGCTGCTCACAACTAATGTTGTAATATAGTGTCTCCATCTGCTGGTGGTATTGAATAAGCAATAGTGCAATGATAGGGTCTGAAAAAGAAGAAAAATAAGAAGCAGCAGCATAGGAAAAAAGGAGGAAAGAAGGAAAACATGGAGAGAAGAAAAAAAGAAGGTTAAAAAAAAAGGTGAAAACATGTTTAAAAAAGTATTTCCATCTCTCTCTCTCTCTATATGTATATATATATATATATATATATATATATATATATATATATATATATTTAAAAGAAAAAAAAATTATATATATATATATATATATATATATATATACATATAGAGAGAGAGAAAGAGATAGATAGATAGATAGATAGATAGATAAACATACATACATACATACATACAACATACATACATACATACATATGTGTGTATTGTTGGAGTTGCAAACATGGGTGCACTTGACAAACTCAGTGCGGCTATTCCCCATTGAAAGATTGTTGCATCCAGGACCCTTAGCAGTGTGATATGCTACTCAATACCACTGGCATGGCCAGGTGTAAACAACATCTGACCTTTGTTGTGTATGTAACCATGGAGATTGTGATGTCACCTAGGCCCACCAAAGAACAGCCTTGTCAGAAGCAGCACTGCCATGATCAGAAGCAGCAGCACCATAAGTTTTCAAATAAGCTGGATTTAACCAAGACAAGTGAGTCCAATAGGATGCAGGTATGTCCTCTATCCTTACAGCTTCCCGTGGCTGTTGGTTTTATACCGTTTGGGGACAGCCAAGGAGGTGTCAGCAGGCAACACAGGTAAGTGTGTGCTTGTGTGTGTGTGTGTGTGTGTGTTTCCTATGCAGATCCTAAACCCAGTATCAAATGCAAGTAGGAGGAGTAAGAAGGGTTCCTGCCAAAGCCAGGTTATGGATTGCATTTAAAAATGGTCCATCAGAGTGACATGGACTCCCATCTTCCTGCTTAGCAATAATGATATGGGTTTAGGGCCTGCTGTGTGTACTGGTGGGTGACTGCCACCCAGCCAGAGTGTGTATGGGAGGCTGCCAGCCAGCCTACCTTCCTACAAGTAGTGATGGTGCATGTGAAGGGGACAGCGTTGGTTCCTCCCCTTTCACAGTTATCCCTTCTCATTCTTCCTTTTGGCTGGTATCAAATGTGGTGTCTGAGGGCCTCCTTTGCATGTGTCACGGTGCAGCGGACTCTTGTTGAAAAGACTGGCTCAGCGGGCAGGTCCATGTCTCGCTTGCTTCTCATGCCCCTCTGGAGACAGCTGGGCTGGGACAAGTGGGACACTCCCTGGTTCTATGGGGATGTTGTCCGGTTTGTGAGGGAGCACCAGCTGGAAGGACTGAAACCCGACCTATGGAAGCCGAAGACAATCCACAAGCTCATCCGAGCTAAGGACTTGACCGAGCTGGTTACGGGACTCCCCGCAGCCACTGCAGAGACAGTTTGGAACAATGTGGCCTCAAAGCGGCTTACCAATGGACACAAGGACTTGTCGTGGATGGCCGTCATGGGAGGTCTCTCTCTCAGGTCATTCATGCATGCCCGCAACCTGTGCAAGACCCGGTACTGCCCCCGTTGCCCCTACGTGGAGGAAACATCTTTCCACATGTTTTGGCAGTGCCCCTTTGCACAGGGTCTGTTGGACGCCCTAGAACAGGAACTCAGAGACTCAGTGCCCAGGAGCTGCCTATCGTACCATTCGGTGCTTTACGGCCTGTTCCCTGGGACCCACGACGTGGAGGCCATCCAGGAGGCCTGGCGCCTTATGAACTGTTTTAAGGACGCAGTGTGGCTTGCCAGGAACCGCCTCGTGATCAACAGGGAAAACATGTCCGTCCGGGACTGCCGCAGGTTCATCAAGAACCTGCTTAGAGACTATTCCATCTTGGACAGCTCGGCCGTTGATGAGGAAGAAGAGGAGTGAAGACCCCTCTCCTTCTCCCATGTCTCCCTGAAGATACAGCCCCACAGTTTGGCCCTGTGATCCGCCCCCTCCCTACCCCCACATAGTCGCCCACACCCCTACCCCGATCACAGATTGTATTATTTGGTTTTTGTTTGATCTCTTGTGCCTTTCTATTGCAGGATTGAGCTGAATGTTAGAGTAGCATGGTGTGCGATGTATAGCTTAGGGAACCTTTGCTGTGTATTGTACTATCATGCTTTGTGTGACTGTAATTTATTGTACGACTTGTAATGACTGAACGGAAAATAAAGCTCTTTCAATCAAATGTGGTGTCTGTTTAAATCAGTTTACTATCTGATATGTCCCCTATCTGGTAGCATATATTAAGTGCACCACAAGGGTTCAGTGTTGGAAAGAAAGATTACCTGTTTATTTACTGCTGCAGCTGCTTGCTGGCTAGTCCAGTGGGCCCCTACTGCAGGCAAAAGACAATAGGTGGTGCCGCTTGTGTCTGGCCCCTGTTGCAGCGACCAGGCACAGGACTGCTGCTGCTGAATGTCCTCTTTAATTGAATAAGCTCAGCAACCAGCACACCTGTGCAGGTTGGACATGACATGATAGGTAGCTGTCTTTCAGGTAGTGGGTGCTGAATCTTGTTAATTGACATGGGGGTGTCATTGCTGTTGATTGACCATGCATTGGTACTGTGGTATTGGAATAATAAAAACAAATGTTGCCAGCCAACCATCCATTGCAATAATGGATAGGACATCAGCTATGAGGCATTTGTTTGTACAAACTGCTGCTCACAACTAATGTTGTAATATAGTGTCTCCATCTGCTGGTGGTATTGAATAAGCAATAGTGCAATGATAGGGTCTGAAAAAGAAGAAAAATAAGAAGCAGCAGCATAGGAAAAAAGGAGGAAAGAAGGAAAACATGGAGAGAAGAAAAAAAGAAGGTTAAAAAAAAAGGTGAAAACATGTTTAAAAAAGTATTTCCATCTCTCTCTCTCTCTCTCTCTCTCTCTCTCTCTATATATATATATATATATATATATATATATATATATTTAAAAGAAAAAAAAAATATATATATATATATATATATATATATATACATATAGAAAGAGAGAAAGAGAGAAAGAGATAGATAGATAGATAGATAGATAGATACATAGATACATACATTACATACATTACATACATTACATACATTACATACATACATACATACATACATATGTGTGTATTGTTGGAGTTGCAAACATGGGTGCACTTGACAAACTCAGTGCGGCTATTCCCCATTGAAAGATTGTTGCATCCAGGACCCTTAGCACTGTGATATGCTACTCAATACCACTGGCATGGCCAGGTGTAAACAACATCTGACCTTTGTTGTGTATGTAACCATGGAGATTGTGATGTCACCTAGGCCCACCAAAGAACAGCCTTGTCAGAAGCAGCACTGCCATGATCAGAAGCAGCAGCACCATAAGTTTTCAAATAAGCTGGATTTAACCAAGACAAGTGAGTCCAATAGGATGCAGGTATGTCCTCTATCCTTACAGCTTCCCGTGGCTGTTGGTTTTATACCGTTTGGGGACAGCCAAGGAGGCGTCAGCAGGCAACACAGGTAAGTGTGTGCTTGTGTGTGTGTGTGTGTGTGTGTGTGTGTTTCCTATGCAGATCCTAAACCCAGTATCAAATGCAAGTAGGAGGAGTAAGAAGGGTTCCTGCCAAAGCCAGGTTATGGATTGCATTTAAAAATGGTCCATCAGAGTGAAATGGACTCCCATCTTCCTGCTTAGCAATAATGATATGGGTTTAGGGCCTGCTGTGTGTACTGGTGGGTGACTGCCACCCAGCCAGAGTGTGTATGGGAGGGTGCCAGCCAGCCTACCTTCCTACAAGTAGTGATGGTGCATGTGAAGGGGACAGCGTTGGTTCCTCCCCTTTCACAGTTATCACTTCTCATTCTTCCTTTTGGCTGGTATCAAATGTAGTGTCTGTTTATATCAGTTTACTATCTGATATGTCCCCTATCTGGTAGCATATATTAAGTGCACCACCAGGGTTCAGTGTTGGAAAGAAAGATTACCTGTTTATTTACTGCTGCAGCTGCTTGCTGGCTAGTCCAGTGGGCCCCTACTGCAGGCAAAAGACAATAGGTGGTGCCGCTTGTGTCTGGCCCCTGTTGGAGCGACCAGGCACAGGACTGCTGCTGCTGAATGTCCTCTTTAATTGAATAAGCTCAGCAACCAGCACACCTGTGCAGGTTGGACATGACATGATAGGTAGCTGTCTTTCAGGTAGTGGGTGCTGAATCTTGTTAATTGACATGGGGGTGTCATTGCTGTTGATTGACCATGCATTGGTACTGTGGTATTGGAATAATAAAAACAAATGTTGCCAGCCAACCATCCATTGCAATAATGGATAGGACATCAGCTATGAGGCATTTGTTTGTACAAACTGCTGCTCACAACTAATGTTTTAATATAGTGTCTCCATCTGCTGGTGGTATTGAATAAGCAATAGTGCAATGATAGGGTCTGAAAAAGAAGAAAAATAAGAAGCAGCAGCATAGGAAAAAAGGAGGAAAGAAGGAAAACATGGAGAGAAGAAAAAAAGAAGGTTAAAAAAAAAGGTGAAAACATGTTTAAAAAAGTATTTCCATCTCTCTCTCTCTATATATATGTATATATATATATATATATATATATATATATATTTAAAAGAGAAAAAAAAAAAAATATATATATATATATATATATATATATATATATATATATATACATATAGAAAGAGAGAAAGAGATAGATAGATAGATAGATAGATAGATAGATACATACATACATACATTACATACATTACATACATTACATACTTACATACATACATACATACATACATACATATGTGTGTATTGTTGGAGTTGCAAACATGGGTGAACTTGACAAACTCAGTGCGGCTATTCCCCATTGAAAGATTGTTGCATCCAGGACCCTTAGCAGTGTGATATGCTACTCAATACCACTGGCATGGCCAGGTGTAAACAACATCTGACCTTTGTTGTGTATGTAACCATGGAGATTGTGATGTCACCTAGGCCCACCAAAGAACAGCCTTGTCAGAAGCAGCACTGCCATGAGCAGAAGCAGCAGATCCATAGGTTTTCAAATAAGCTGGATTTAACCAAGACAAGTGAGTCCAATAGGATGCAGGTATGTCCTCTATCCTTACAGCTTCCCGTGGCTGTTGGTTTTATACCGTTTGGGGACAGCCAAGGAGGCGTCAGCAGGCAACACAGGTAAGTGTGTGCTTGTGTGTGTGTGTGTGTGTGTGTTTCCTATGCAGATCCTAAACCCAGTATCAAATGCAAGTAGGAGGAGTAAGAAGGGTTCCTGCCAAAGCCAGGTTATGGATTGCATTTAAAAATGGTCCATCAGAGTGAAATGGACTCCCATCTTCCTGCTTAGCAATAATGATATGGGTTTAGGGCCTGCTGTGTGTACTGGTGGGTGACTGCCACCCAGCCAGAGTGTGTATGGGAGGCTGCCAGCCAGCCTACCTTCCTACAAGTAGTGATGGTGCATGTGAAGGGGACAGCGTTGGTTCCTCCCCTTTCACAGTTATCCCTTCTCATTCTTCCTTTTGGCTGGTATCAAATGTGGTGTCTGTTTATATCAGTTTACTATCTGATATGTCCCCTTTCTGGTAGCATATATTAAGTGCACCACCAGGGTTCAGTGTTGGAAAGAAAGATTACCTGTTTATTTACTGCTGCAGCTGCTTGCTGGCTAGTCCAGTGGGCCCCTACTGCAGGCAAAAGACAATAGGTGGTGCCGCTTGTGTCTGGCCCCTGTTGCAGCGACCAGGCACAGGACTGCTGCTGCTGAATGTCCTCTTTAATTGAATAAGCTCAGCAACCAGCACACCTGTGCAGGTTGGACATGACATGATAGGTAGCTGTCTTTCAGGTAGTGGGTGCTGAATCTTGTTAATTGACATGGGGGTGTCATTGCTGTTGATTGACCATGCATTGGTACTGTGGTATTGGAATAATAAAAACAAATGTTGCCAGCCAACCATCCATTGCAATAATGGATAGGACATCAGCTATGAGGCATTTGTTTGTACAAACTGCTGCTCACAACTAATGTTGTAATATAGTGTCTCCATCTGCTGGTGGTATTGAATAAGCAATAGTGCAATGATAGGGTCTGAAAAAGAAGAAAAATAAGAAGCAGCAGCATAGGAAAAAAGGAGGAAAGAAGGAAAACATGGAGAGAAGAAAAAAAGAAGGTTAAAAAAAAGGTGAAAACATGTTTAAAAAAGTATTTCCATCTCTCTCTCTCTCTATATATGTATATATATATATATATATATATATTTAAAAGAAAAAAAAAATATATATATATATATATATATATATACATATAGAAAGAGAGAAAGAGATAGATAGATAGATAAATAGATAGATAGATACATACATACATACATACATATGTGTGTATTGTTGGAGTTGCAAACATGGGTGCACTTGACAAACTCAGTGCGGCTATTCCCCATTGAAAGATTGTTGCATCCAGGACCCTTAGCAGTGTGATATGCTACTCAATACCACTGGCATGGCCAGGTGTAAACAACATCTGACCTTTGTTGTGTATGTAACCATGGAGATTGTGATGTCACCTAGGCCCACCAAAGAACAGCCTTGTCAGAAGCAGCACTGCCATGAGCAGAAGCAGCAGATCCATAGGTTTTCAAATAAGCTGGATTTAACCAAGACAAGTGAGTCCAATAGGATGCAGGTATGTCCTCTATCCTTACAGTTTCCCGTGGCTGTTGGTTTTATACCGTTTGGGGACAGCCAAGGAGGCGTCAGCAGGCAACACAGGTAAGTGTGTGCTTGTGTGTGTG
>NW_026608330.1:35000-40000 GCF_029499605.1 Hyla sarda
ATAGGGTCTGAAAAAGAAGAAAAATAAGAAGCAGCAGCATAGGAAAAAAGGAGGAAAGAAGGAAAACATGGAGAGAAGAAAAAAAGAAGGTTAAAAAAAAAGGTGAAAACATGTTTAAAAAAGTATTTCCATCTCTCTCTCTCTCTATATATGTATATATATATATATATATATATATATATATATATATATATTTAAAAGAAAAAAAAATTATATATATATACATATATATATATATATATATATATATATATACATATAGAAAGAGAGAAAGAGATAGATAGATAGATAGATACATACATACATATGTGTGTATTGTTGGAGTTGCAAACATGGGTGCACTTGACAAACTCAGTGCGGCTATTCCCCATTGAAAGATTGTTGCATCCAGGACCCTTAGCACTGTGATATGCTACTCAATACCACTGGCATGGCCAGGTGTAAACAACATCTGACCTTTGTTGTGTATGTAACCATGGAGATTGTGATGTCACCTAGGCCCACCAAAGAACAGCCTTGTCAGAAGCAGCACTGCCATGAGCAGAAGCAGCAGATCCATAGGTTTTCAAATAAGCTGGATTTAACCAAGACAAGTGAGTCCAATAGGATGCAGGTATGTCCTCTATCCTTACAGCTTCCCGTGGCTGTTGGTTTTATACCGTTTGGGGACAGCCAAGGAGGCGTCAGCAGGCAACACAGGTAAGTGTGTGCTTGTGTGTGTGTGTGTGTTTCCTATGCAGATCCTAAACCTAGTATCAAATGTAAGTAGGAGGAGTAAGAAGGGTTCCTGCCAAAGCCAGGTTATGGATTGCATTTAAAAATGGTCCATCAGAGTGAAATGGACTCCCATCTTCCTGCTTAGCAATAATGATATGGGTTTAGGGTCTGCTGTGTGTACTGGTGGGTGACTGCCACCCAGCCAGAGTGTGTATGGGAGGCTGCCAGCCAGCCTCCCTTCCTACAAGTAGTGATGGTGCATGTGAAGGGGACAGCGTTGGTTCCTCCCCTTTCACAGTTATCACTTCTCATTCTTCCTTTTGGCTGGTATCAAATGTGGTGTCTGTTTATATCAGTTTAATATCTGATATGTCCCCTATCTGGTAGCATATATTAAGTGCACCACCAGGGTTCAGTGTTGGAAAGAAAGATTACCTGTTTATTTGCTGCAGCTGCTTGCTGGCTAGTCCAGTGGGCCCCTACTGCAGGCAAAAGACAATAGGTGGTGCCGCTTGTGTCTGGCCCCTGTTGGAGCGACCAGGCACAGGACTGCTGCTGCTGAATGTCCTCTTTAATTGAATAAGCTCAGCAACCAGCACACCTGTGCAGGTTGGACATGACATGATAGGTAGCTGTCTTTCAGGTAGTGGGTGCTGAATCTTGTTAATTGACCATGCATTGGTACTGTGGTATTGTAATAATTAAAACAAACGTTGCCAGCCAGCCATCCATTGCAATAATGGATAGGACATCAGCTATGAGGCATTTGTTTGTACAAACTGCTGCTCACAACTAATGTTGTAATATAGTGTCTCCATCTGCTGGTGGTATTGAATAAGCAATAGTGCAATGATAGGGTCTGAAAAATAAGAAAAATAAGAAGCAACAGCATAGGAAAAAAGGAGGAAAGAAGGAAAACATGGAGAGAAGAAAAAAAGAAGGTAAAAAAAAGGTGAAAACATGTTTAAAAAAGTATTTCCATCTCTCCCTCTATATATATATGTATATATATATATATATATATATATATATATTTAAAAGAAAAAAAATAATATATATATATATATATATATATACATATAGAGAGAGAGAAAGAGATAGATAGATAGATACACATACATACATACATACATACATACATACATACATACATACAACATACATACATACATATGTGTGTATTGTTGGAGTTGCAAACATGGGTGCACTTGACAAACTCAGTGCGGCTATTCCCCATTGAAAGATTGTTGCATCCAGGACCCTTAGCACTGTGATATGCTACTCAATACCACTGGCATGGCCAGGTGTAAACAACATCTGACCTTTGTTGTGTATGTAACCATGGAGATTGTGATGTCACCTAGGCCCACCAAAGAACAGCCTTGTCAGAAGCAGCACTGCCATGATCAGAAGCAGCAGCACCATAAGTTTTCAAATAAGCTGGATTTAACCAAGACAAGTGAGTCCAATAGGATGCAGGTATGTCCTCTATCCTTACAGCTTCCCGTGGCTGTTGGTTTTATACCGTTTGGGGACAGCCAAGGAGGCGTCAGCAGGCAACACAGGTAAGTGTGTGCTTGTGTGTGTGTGTGTGTGTGTGTGTGTGTTTCCTATGCAGATCCTAAACCCAGTATCAAATGCAAGTAGGAGGAGTAAGAAGGGTTCCTGCCAAAGCCAGGTTATGGATTGCATTTAAAAATGGTCCATCAGATTGAAATGGACTCCCATCTTCCTGCTTAGCAATAATGATATGGGTTTAGGGCCTGCTGTGTGTACTGGTGGGTGACTGCCACCCAGCCAGAGTGTGTATGGGAGGCTGCCAGCCAGCCTCCCTTCCTACAAGTAGTGATGGTGCATGTGAAGGGGACAGCGTTGGTTCCTTCCTTTTCACAGTTATCACTTCTCATTCTTCCTTTTGGCTGGTATCAAATGTGGTGTCTGTTTATATCAGTTTAATATCTGATATGTCCCCTATCTGGTAGCATATATTAAGTGCACCACCAGGTTTCAGTGTTGGAAAGAAAAATTACCTGTTTATTTGCTGCTGCTGCAGCTGCTTGCTGGCTAGTCCAGTGGGCCCCTACTGCAGGCAAAAGACAATAGGTGGTGCTGCTTGTGTCTGGCCCCTGTTGGAGCGACCAGGCACAGGACTGCTGCTGCTGAATGTCCTCTTTAATTGAATAAGCTCAGCAACCAGCACACCTGTGCAGGTTGAACATGACATGATAGGTAGCTGTCTTTCAGGTAGTGGGTGCTGAATCTTGTTAATTGACATGGGGGCTTCATTGCTGTTGATTGACCATGCATTGGTACTGTGTTATTGGAATAATTAAAACAAATGTTGCCAGCCAGCCATCCATTGCAATAATGGATAGGACATCAACTATGAGGCATTTGTTTGTACAAACTGCTGCTCACAACTAATGTTGTAATATAGTGTCTCCATCTGCTGGTGGTATTGAATAAGCAATTATGCAATGATAGGGTCTGAAAAAGAAGAAAAATAAGAAGCAGCAGCATAGGAAAAAAGGAGGAAAGAAGGAAAACATGGAGAGAAGAAAAAAAGAAGGGAAAAAAAGGTGAAAACATGTTTAAAAAAGTATTTCCATCTCTCTCTCTCTATATATATGTACATATATATATATATATATATATATATATATATTTAAAAGAAAAAAAAATTATATATGTATATATATACATATAGAGAGAGAGAAAGAGATAGATAGATAGATAGATAGATAGATACACATACACACATACATACATACATACATACATACATACATACATACATACATATGTGTGTATTGTTGGAGTTGCAAACATGGGTGCACTTGACAAACTCAGTGCGGCTATTCCCCATTGAAAGATTGTTGCATCCAGGACCCTTAGCACTGTGATATGCTACTCAATACCACTGGCATGGCCAGGTGTAAACAACATCTGACCTTTGTTGTGTATGTAACCATGGAGATTGTGATGTCACCTAGGCCCACCAAAGAACAGCCTTGTCAGAAGCAGCACTGCCATGAGCAGAAGCAGCAGCACCATAGGTTTTCAAATAAGCTGGATTTAACCAAGACAAGTGAGTCCAATAGGATGCAGGTATGTCCTCTATCCTTACAGCTTCCCGTGGCTGTTGGTTTTATACCATTTGGGGACAGCCAAGGAGGCGTCAGCAGGCAACACAGGTAAGTGTGTGCTTGTGTGTGTGTGTGTGTGTGTGTATTTCCTATGCAGATCCTAAACCCAGTATCAAATGCAAGTAGGAGGAGTAAGAAGGGTTCCTGCCAAAGCCAGGTTATGGATTGCATTTAAAAATGGTCCATCAGAGTAAAATGGACTACCATCTTCCTGCTTAGCAATAATGATATGGGTTTAGGGCCTGCTGTGTGTACTAGTGGGTGACTGCCACCCAGCCAGAGTGTGTATGGGAGGCTGTCAGCCAGCCTCCCTTCCTACAAGTAGTGATGGTGCATGTGAAGGGGACAGCCTTGGTTCCTCCCCTTTCACAGTTATCACTTCTCATTCTTCCTTTTGGCTGGTATCAAATGTGGTGTCTGTTTATATCAGTTTAATATCTGATATGTTCCCTATCTGGTAGCATATATTAAGTGCACCACCAGGGTTCAGTGTTGGAAAGAAAGATTACCTGTTTATTTGCTGCTGCTGCAGCTGCTTGCTGGCTAGTCCAGTGGGCCCCTACTGCAGGCAAAAGACAATAGGTGGTGCCGCTTGTGTCTGGCCCCTGTTGGAGCGACCAGGCACAGGACTGCTGCTGCTGCTGCTGAATGTCCTCTTTAATTGAATAAGCTCAGCAACCAGCACACCTGTGCAGGTTGGACATGACATGATAGGTAGCTGTCTTTCAGGTAGTTGGTGCTGAATCTTGTTAATTGACATGGGGGTGTCATTGCTGTTGATTGACCATGCATTGGTACTGTGGTATTGGAATAATAAAAACAAATGTTGCCAGCCAACCATCCATTGCAATAATGGATAGGACATCAGCTATGAGGCATTTGTTTGTACAAACTGCTGCTCACAACTAATGTTGTAATATAGTGTCTCCATCTGCTGGTGGTATTGAATAAGCAATAGTGCAATGATAAGGTCTGAAAAAGAAGAAAAATAAGAAGCAGCAGCATAGGAAAAAAGGAGGAAAGAAGGAAAACATGGAGAGAAGAAAAAAAGAAGGTGAAAAAAAAAGGTGAAAACATGTTTTAAAAAGTATTTCCATCTCTCTCTCTCTCTCTCTATATATGTATGTATATATATAT
>NW_026608330.1:345000-487000 GCF_029499605.1 Hyla sarda
AGCCAGATATGAGAGCAAGCGAGCCAGCCAGATGTGAGAGCGAGCGAGCCAGATATGCGAGCGAGCCAGACAAGAAAGCAAGCGAGCAAGCCAGATATGAGAGCAAGCGAGCAAGCCAGCTATGAGAGCGAGCCAGATAAGAGAGCGAACCAGACAAGAGAGCAAGCGAGAAAGCCAGATATGAGAGCGAGCGAGCCAGACATGAGAGCTAGCGAGCGAGCCAGATATGAGAGCGAGCGAGCCAGACATGAGAGCAAGCGAGCGAGCCAAATATGAGAGCGAGCGAGCCAGATAAGAGAGCAAGCCAGACAAGAGAGCAAGCGAGCGAGCCAGATATGCTAGCGAGCAAGCCAGATAAGAGAGCGAGCCAGACAAGAGAGCAAGCGAGCAAGCCAGATATGAGAGCAAGCGAGCCAGCCAGATATGAGAGCGAGCGAGCCAGATAAGAGAGCGAGCAAGACAAGAGAGCAAGCGAACTAGCCAGATATGAGAGCAAGCGAGCGAGCCAGATATGAGAGCAAGCAAGCCAGCCAGATATGAAAGCGAGCGAGCAGGATAAGAGAGCGAGCAAGACAAGAGAGCAAGCGAGCGAGCCAGATATGAGAGCAAGCGAGCGAGCCAGATATGAGAGCAAGCAAGCCAGCTAAATGTGAGAGCGAGCGAGCCAGATATGCGAGCGAGCCAGATAAGAGAGCGAGCCAGATAAGAGAGCGAGCCAGACAAGAGAGCAAGCGAGCGAGCCAGATCTGAGAGCAAGCGAGCAAGCCAGATATGAGAGCGAGCCAGACAAGAGAGCAGCGAGCGAGCCAGATATGAGAGCAAGCGAGCAAGCCAGATGTGAGAGAGAGCGAGGCAGATAGGAGAGCGAGCCAGACAATTAAGCAAGCGAGCGAGACAGATATGAGAGCAAGCGAGCGATCCAGATATGAGAGCGAGCCAGACATGAGAGCGAGCGAGCCAGATATGAGAGCAAGTGAGCGAGCCAGATATGAGAGCAAGCGAACCAGCCAGATATGAGAGTGAGCGAGCCAGATAAGAGAGCGAGCAAGACAAGAGAGCAAGCGAGCTAGCCAGATATGAGAGCGAGCCAGACAAGAGAGCAAGCGAGCGAGCCAGATATGAGAGCAAGCATAGTGAGCCAGATATGAGAGCAAGCGAGCGAGCCAGAAATGAGAGCAAGCGAGCCAGCCAGAAATGAGAGCAAGCGAGCCAGCCAGATGTGAGAGCGAGCTAGCCAGATATGCGAGCGAGCCAGATAAGAGAGCGAGCCAGACAAGAGAGCAAGCGAGAAAGCCAGATATGAGAGCGAGCGAGCCAGACATGAGAGCAAGCGAGCGAGCCAGATATGAGAGCGAGCGAGCCAGATAAGAGAGCAAGCCAGACAAGAGAGCAAGCGTGCGAGCCAGATATTGTAGCGAGCAAGCCAGATAAGAGAGCGAGCCAGACAAGAGAGCAAGCGAGCGAGCCAGATATGAGAGCAAGCGAGCCAGCCAGATATGAGAGCGAGCGAGCCAGATAAGAGAGCGAGCAAGACAAGAGAGGAAGCGAGCGAGCCAGATATGAGAGCGAGCGAGCCAGATATGAGAGCAAGCGAGCCAGCCAGATGTGAGAGCGAGCGAGCCAGATATGCGAGCGAGCCAGACAAGAAAGCAAGCGAGCGAGCCAGATATGAGAGCAAGCGAGCAAGCCAGATATGAGAGCGAGCCAGATAAGAGAGCGAACCAGACAAGAGAGCAAGCGAGAAAGCCAGATATGAGAGCGAGCGAGCCAGACATGAGAGCAAGCGAGCGAGCCAGATATGAGAGCAACCTATCCAGACATGAGAGCAAGCGAGCGAGCCAAATATGAGAGCGAGCGAGCCAGATAAGAGAGCAAGCCAGACAAGAGAGCAAGCGAGCGAGCCAGATATGCTAGCGAGCAAGCCAGATAAGAGAGCGAGCCAGACAAGAGAGCAAGCGAGCAAGCCAGATATGAGAGCAAGCGAGCCAGCCAGATATGAGAGCGAGCGAGCCAGATAAGAGAGCGAGCAAGACAAGAGAGCAAGCGAACTAGCCAGATATGAGAGCAAGCGAGCGAGCCAGATATGAGAGCAAGCAAGCCAGCCAGATATGAAAGCGAGCGAGCAGGATAAGAGAGCGAGCAAAACAAGAGAGCAAGCGAGCTAGCCAGATATGAGAGCAAGCGAGCAAGCCAGATTTGAGAGCAAGCGAGCGAGCCAGATATGCTAGCGAGCAAGCCAGATAAGAGAGCGAGCCAGACAAGAGAGCAAGCGAGCAAGCCAGATATGAGAGCAAGCGAGCCAGCCAGATATGAGAGCAAGCGAGCCAGATAAGAGAGCGAGCAAGACAAGAGAGCAAGCGAACTAGCCAGATATGAGAGCAAGCGAGCGAGCCAGATATGAGAGCAAGCAAGCCAGCCAGATATGAAAGCGAGCGAGCAGGATAAGAGAGCGAGCAAGACAAGAGAGCAAGCGAGCTAGCCAGATATGAGAGCAAGCGAGCGAGCCAGATTTGAGAGCAAGCGAGCGAGCCAGATATGAGAGCAAGCGAGCAAGCCAGATATGAGAGCGAGCGAGCCAGATATGCGAGTGAGCCAGATAAGAGAGCGAGCCAGACAAGAGAGCAAGTGAGCGAGCCAGATATGAGAGCAAGCGAGCAAGCCAGATATGAGAGCAAGCCAGATAAGGGAGCAAACCAGACAAGAGAGCAAGCGAGAAAGCCAGATATGAGAGCGAGCGAGCCAGACATGAGAGCAATCGAGCGAGCCAGATATGAGAGCGAGTGAGCCAGACATGAGATCAAGCGAGCGAGCCAGATATGAGAGCAAGCGAGTCAGATAAGAGAGCAAGCCAGACAAGAGAGCAAGCGAGCGAGCCAGATATGCTAGCGAGCAAGCCAGATAAGAGAGCGAGCCAGACAAGAGAGCAAGCGTGCGAGCCAGATATGAGAGCAAGCGAGCAAGCCAGATGTGAGAGCGAGACAGATAAGAGAGCAAGTCAGACAAGAGAGCAAGCGAGCGAGCCAGATATGCTAGCGAGCAAGCCAGATAAGAGAGCGAGCCTGACAAGAGAGCAAGCGAGCGAGCCAAATATGAGAGCGAGCGAGCCAGATATGAGAGCAAGCGAGCCTGCCAGATGTGAGAGCGAGCGAGCCAGATATGCGAGCGAGCCAGACAAGAAAGCAAGCGAGCGAGCCAGATATGAGAGCAAGCGAGCAAGCCAGATATGAGAGCGAGCCAGATAAGAGAGCTAACCAAACAAGAGAGCAAGCGAGAAAGCCAGATATGAGAGCGAGCGAGCCAGACATGAGAGCAAGCGAGCGAGCCAGATATGAGAGCGAGCCAGCCAGACATGAGAGCAAGCGAGCCAGATATGAGAGCGAGCGAGCCATATAAGAGAGCAAGCCAGACAAGAGAGCAAGCGAGCGAGCCAGATATGCTAGCGAGCAAGCCAGATATGAGAGCGAGCCAGACAAGAGAGCAAGCGAGCAAGCCAGATATGAGAGCAAGCGAGCCAGCCAGATATGAGAGCGAGCGAGCCAGATAAGAGAGCGAGCAAGACAAGAGAGCAAGCGAACTAGCCAGATATGAGAGCAAGCGAGCGAGCCAGATATGAGAGCAAGCAAGCCAGCCAGATATGAGAGCGAGCGAGCCAGATAAGAGAGCGAGCAAGACAAGAGAGCAAGCGAGCTAGCCAGATATGAGAGCAAGCGAGCGAGCCAGATTTGAGAGCAAGCGAGTGATCCAGATATGAGAGCAAGCGAGCAAGCCAGATATGAGAGCGAGCGAGCCAGATATGCGAGTGAGCCAGATAAGAGAGCGAGCCAGACAAGAGAGCAAGTGAGTGAGCCAGATATGAGAGCGAGCGAGCCAGATAAGAGAGCAAGCCAGACAAGAGAGCAAGCGAGCGAGCCAGATATGCTAGCGAGCAAGCCAGATAAGAGAGCGAGCCAGACAAGAGAGCAAGCGAGCAAGCCAGATATGAGAGCAAGCAAGCCAGCCAGATATGAGAGCGAGCGAGCCAGATAAGAGAGCGAGCAAGACAAGAGAGCAAGCGAACTAGCCAGATATGAGAGCAAGCGAGCGAGACAGATATGAGAGCAAGCAAGCCAGCCAGATATGAGAGCGAGCGAGCCAGATAAGAGAGAGAGCAAGACAAGAGAGCAAGCGAGCTAGCCAGATATGAGAGCAAGCGAGCGAGCCAGATTTGAGAGCAAGCGAGCGAGCCAGATATGAGAGCAAGCGAGCAAGCCAGATATGAGAGCGAGCGAGCCAGATATGCGAGTGAGCCAGATAAGAGAGCGAGCCAGACAAGAGAGCAAGTGAGCGAGCCAGATATGAGAGCGAGCCAGATAAGAGAGCAAACCAGACAAGAGAGCAAGCGAGAAAGCCAGATATGAGAGCGAGCGAGCCAGACATGAGATCAAGAGAGCGAGCCAGATATGAGAGCAAGCGAGCCAGATAAGAGAGCAAGCCAGACAAGAGAGCAAGCGAGCGAGCCAGATATGCTAGCGAGCAAGCCAGATAAGAGAGCGAACCAGACAAGAGAGCAAGCGAGCGAGCCAGATATGAGAGCAAGCGAGCAAGCCAGATGTGAGAGCGAGACAGATAAGAGAGCAAGTCAGACAAGAGAGCAAGCGAGCGAGCCAGATATGCTAGCGAGCAAGCCAGATAAGAGAGCGAGCCAGACAAGAGAGCAAGCGAGCGAGCCAGATATGAGAGCAAGCGAGCAAGCCAGATATGAGAGCGAGCCACATACGAGAGCGAACCAGACAAGAGAGCAAGCGAGAAAGTCAGATATGAGAGCGAGCGAGCCAGACATGAGAGCAAGCGAGCGAGCCAGATATGAGAGCGAGCGAGCCAGATAAGAGAGCAAGCCAGACAAGAGAGCAAGCGAGCCAGCCAGATATGCTAGCGAGCAAGCCAGATAAGAGAGCGAGCGAGCGAGCTAGATATGAGAGCAAGCGAGCGAGCCAGATGTGAGAGCGAGACAGATAAGAGAGCAAGTCAAACAAGAGAGCAAGCGAGCGAGCAAGATATGCGAGCGAGCCAGATAAGAGAGCGAGCCAGACAAGAGAGCAGCGAGCGAGCCAGGCCAGATATGAGAGCAAGCGAGCAAGCCAGATGTGAGAGAGAGCGAGGCAGATAAGAGAGCGAGCCAGACAATTAAGCAAGCGAGCGAGCCAGATATGAGAGCAAGCGAGTGATCCAGATATGAGAGCGAGCCAGACATGAGAGCGAGCGAGCCAGATATGAGAGTAAGCGAGCGACCCAGATATGAGAGCAAGCGAGCCAGCCAGATATGAGAGCGAGCGAGCCAGATAAGAGTGAGCAAGACAAGAGAGCAAGCGAGCTAGCCAGATATGAGAGCGAGCCAGACAAGAGAGCAAGCGAGCGAGCCAGATATGAGAGCAAGCGAGCGAGCCAGAAATGAGAGCAAGCAAGCCAGCCAGAAATGAGAGCAAGTGAGCCAGCCAGATGTGAGAGCGAGCGAGCCAGATATGCGAGCGAGCCAGATAAGAGAGCGAGCCAGATAAGAGAGCGAGCCAGACAAGAGAGCAAGCGAGAAAGCCAGATATGAGAGCAAGCGAGCCAGACATGAGAGCAAGCGAGCGAGCCAGATATGAGACTGAGCGAGCCAGATAAGAGAGCAAGCCAGACAAGAGAGCAAGCGTGCGAGCCAGATATGCTAGCGAGCAAGCCAGATAAGAGAGCAAGCCAGACAAGAGAGCAAGCGAGCGAGCCAGATATGAGAGTAAGCAAACCAGCCAGATATGAGAGCGGGCGAGCCAGATAAGAGAGCGAGCAAGACAAGAGAGCAAGCGAACTAGCCAGATATGAGAGCAAGCGAGCGAGCCAGATTTGAGAGCGAGCGAGAAAGATATGCGAGCGAGTCAGATAAGAGAGCGAGCCAGACAAGAGAGCAAGCGAGCGAGCCAGATATGAGAGCAAGCGAGCGAGCCGGATATGAGAGCAAGCGACCAAGCCATATATGAGAGCAAGCGAGCGAGCCAGATTTGAGAGCGAGCGAGCCAGATATGTGAGCGAGCCATAAAAGAGAGCGAGACAGACAAGAGAGAAAGCGAGCAAGCCAGATATGAGAGCAAGCTAGCAAGCCAGATATGAGAGCGAGCCAGATAAGAGAGCGAGCCAGACAAGAGAGCAAGCGAGCATGCCAGATATGAGAGCAAGCGAGCCAGCTCGATGTGAGAGCGAGCGAGCCAGATATGCGAGCGAGCCAGATAAGAGAGCGAGCCAGACAAGAGAGCATGCGAGCGAGCCAGATATGAGAGCAAGCGAGCTAGCCAGATATGAGAGCAAGCAAGCCAGCCAGATGTGAGAGCGAGCGAGCCAGATATGCGAGCGAGCCAGATAAGAGAGCGAGCCAGACAAGAGAGCAAGCGAGCGAGCCAGATATGAGAGCAAGCGAGCGATCCAGATATGAGAGCGAGCCAGACATGAGAGCGAGCCAGCCAGATATGAGAGCAAGCGAGCGAGCCAGATATGAGAGCAAGCGAGCCAGCCAGATAAGAGAGCGAGCGAGCCAGATAAGAGAGCGAGCAAGACAAGAGAGAAAGCGAGCTAGCCAGATATGAGAGCGAGCCAGACAAGAGAGCAAGCGAGCGTGCCAGATATGAGAGCAAGCGAGCGAGCCAGATATGAGAGCAAGCGAGCGAGCCAGAAATGAGAGCAAGCGAGCCAGCCAGAAATGAGAGCAAGCGAGCCAGCCAGATGTGAGAGCGAGCTAGCCAGATATGCGAGCGAGCCAGATAAGAGAGCGAGCCAGACAAGAGAGCAAGCGAGAAAGCCAGATATGAGAGTGAGCGAGCCAGACATGAGAGCAAGCGAGCGAGCCAGATATGAGAGCGAGCGAGCCAGATAAGAGAGCAAGCCAGACAAGAGAGCAAGCGTGCGGGCCAGATATTCTAGCGAGCAAGCCAGATAAGAGAGCGAGCCAGACAAGAGAGCAAGCGAGCGAGCCAGATATGAGAGCAAGCGAGCCAGCCAGATATGAGAGCGAGCGAGCCAGATAAGAGAGCGAGCAAGACAAGAGAGCAAGCGAGCGAGCCAGATATGAGAGCGATCGAGCCAGATATGAGAGCAAGCGAGCCAGCCAGATGTGAGAGCGAGCGAGCCAGATATGCGAGCGAGCCAGACAAGAAAGCAAGCGAGCGAGCCAGATATGAGAGCAAGCGAGAAAGCCAGATATGAGAGCAAGCCAGATAAGAGAGCGAACCAGACAAGAGAGCAAGCGAGAAAGCCAGATATGAGAGCGAGCGAGCCAGACATGAGAGCAAGTGAGCGAGCCAGATATGAGAGCGAGCAAGCCAGACATGAGAGCAAGCGAGCGAGCCAGATATGAGAGCGAGCGAGCCAGATAAGAGAGCAAGCCAGACAAGATAGCAAGCGAACGAGCCAGATATGCTAGCGAGCAAGCCAGATAAGAGAGCGAGCCAGACATGAGAGCAAGCGAGCGAGCAAGATATGAGAGCAAGCGAGCCAGCCAGATATGAGAGCGAGCGAGCCAGATAAGAGAGCGAGCAAGACAAGAGAGCAAGCAAACTAGCCAGATATGAGAGCAAGCGAGCGAGCCAGATTTGAGAGCGAGCGAGCCAGATATGCGAGCGAGCCAGATAAGATAGCGAGCCAGACATGAGAGCAAGCGAGCGAGCCAGATATGAGAGCAAGCGAGCGAGCCGGATATGAGAGCAAGCGAGCAAGCCAGATATGAGAGCAAGCGAGCGAGCCAGATTTGAGAGCGAGCGAGCCAGATTTGAGAGCGAGCGAGCCAGATATGTGAGCGAGCCATAAAATTGAGCGAGACAGACAAGAGAGCAAGCGAGCGAGTCAGATATGAGAGCAAGCTAGCAAGCCAGATATAAGCGCAAGCCAGATAAGAGAGCGACCCAGACAAGAGAGCAAGCGAGCGAGCCAGATATGAGAGCAATCGAGCAAGCCAGATGTGAGAGAGAGCGAGGCAGATAAGAGAGCGAGCCAGACAATTAAGCAAGCGAGCGAGCCAGATATGAGAGCAAGCGAGCGATCCAGATATGAGAGCGAGCCAGACATGAGAGCGAGCGAGCCAGATATGAGAGCAAGCGAGCGAGCCAGATATGAGAGCAAGCGAGCCAGCCAGATGTGAGAGCGAGCGAGCCAGATATGCGAGCAAGCCAGATAAGAGAGCGAGCCAGACAAGAGAGCAAGCGAGCGAGCCAGATATGAGAGCAAGCGAGCAAGCCAGATGTGAGAGAGAGCGAGGCAGATAAGAGAGCGAGCCAGACAATTAAGCAAGCGAGCGAGCCAGATATTAGAGCAAGCGAGCGATCCAGATATGAGAGCGAGCCAGACATGAGAGCGAGAGAGCCAGATATGAGAGAAAGCGAGCGAGCCAGATATGAGAGCAAGCGAGCCAGCCAGATATGAGAGCGAGCGAGCCAGATAAGAGAGCGAGCAAGACAAGAGAGCAAGCGAGCGAGCCAGATATGCGAGCGAGCCAGACAAGAGAGCAAGCGAGAGAGCCAGATATGAGAGCAAGCGAGCGAGCCAGATATGAGAGCAAGCGAGCGAGCCAGAAATGAGAGCAAGTGAGCCAGCCAGATATGAGAGCTAGCCAGATAAGAGAGCGAGCCAGACAAGAGAGCAAGCGAGCGAGCCAGATATGAGAGCGAGCCAGACATGAGAGCGAGCGAGCCAGATATGAGAGCAAGCGAGCAAGCCAGATATGAGAGCAAGCGAGCCAGCCAGATATGAGAGCGAGCGAGCCAGATAAGAGAGCGAGCAAGACAAGAGAGCAAGCGAGCGAGCCAGATATGCGAGCGAGCCAGATAAGAGAGCAAGCGAGAGAGCCAAATATGAGAGCAAGCGAGCGAGCCAGAAATGAGAGCAAGTGAGCCAGCCAGATATGAGAGCTAGCCAGATAAGAGAGCGAGCCAGACAAGAGAGCAAGCGAGCGAGCCAGATATGAGAGCAAGCGAGCCAGCTAGATGTGAGAGCGAGCGAGCCAGATATGCGAGCGAGCCAGATAAGAGAGCGAACCAGATGTGAGAGCGAGCGAGCGAGCCAGATTTGAGAGCAAGCGAGCGAGCCATATATTAGAGCAAGCAAGCCAGCCAGATGTGAGAGCGAGCGAGCCAGATATGCGAGCGAGCCAGACAGGAGAGCAAGCGAGCGAGCCAGATATGAGAGCAAGCGAGCAAGCCAGATATGAGAGCGAGCCAGATAAGAGAGCGAACCAGACAAGAGAGCAAGCGAGAAAGCCAGATATGAGAGTGAGCGAGCCAGACATGAGAGCAAGCGAGCGAGCCACATAAGAGAGCCAGCGAGCCAGCCAGAAATGAGAGCAAGTGAGCCAGCCAGATATGAGAGCTAGCCAGATAAGAGAGCGAGCCAGACAAGAGAGCAAGCGAGCGAGCCAGATATGAGAGCGAGCCAGACATGAGAGCGAGCGAGCCAGATATGAGAGCAAGCGAGCAAGCCAGATATGAGAGCAAGCGAGCCAGCCAGATATGAGAGCGAGCGAGCCAGATAAGAGAGCGAGCAAGACAAGAGAGCAAGCGAGCGAGCCAGATATGCGAGCGAGCCAGACAAGAGAGCAAGCGAGAGAGCCAAATATGAGAGCAAGCGAGCGAGCCAGAAATGAGAGCAAGTGAGCCAGCCAGATATGAGAGCTAGCCAGATAAGAGAGCGAGCCAGACAAGAGAGCAAGCGAGCGAGCCAGATATGAGAGCAAGCGAGCCAGCTAGATGTGAGAGCGAGCGAGCCAGATATGCGAGCGAGCCAGATAAGAGAGCGAACCAGATGTGAGAGCGAGCGAGCGAGCCAGATTTGAGAGCAAGCGAGCGAGCCATATATTAGAGCAAGCAAGCCAGCCAGATGTGAGAGCGAGCGAGCCAGATATGCGAGCGAGCCAGACAGGAGAGCAAGCGAGCGAGCCAGATATGAGAGCAAGCGAGCAAGCCAGATATGAGAGCGAGCCAGATAAGAGAGCGAACCAGACAAGAGAGCAAGCGAGAAAGCCAGATTTGAGAGTGAGCGAGCCAGACATGAGAGCAAGCGAGCGAGCCACATAAGAGAGCCAGCGAGCCACATAAGAGAGCAAGCCAGACAAGTGAGCAAGCGAGCGAGCCAGATATGAGAGCAAGCGAGCAAGCCAGATGTGAGAGCGAGACAGATAAGAGAGCAAATCAGACAAGAGAGCAAGCGAGCGAGCCAGATATGCTAGCGAGCAAGCCAGATAAGAGAGCGAGCCAGACAAGAGAGCAAGCGAGCGAGCCAGATATGAGAGCAAGCGAGCAATCCAGATATGAGAGCGAGCCAGATAAGAGAGCGAACCAGACAAGAGAGCAAGCGAGAAAGTCAGATATGAGAGCGAGCGAGCCAGACATGAGAGCAAGCGAGCGAGCCAGATATGAGAGCGAGCGAGCCAGATAAGAGAGCGAGCCAGACAAGAGAGCAAGCGAGCGAGCCAGATATGAGAGCAAGCGAGCAAGCCAGATGTGAGAGCGAGACAGATAAGAGAGCAAGCCAGACAAGAGAGCAAGCGAGCGAGCCAGATATGCTAGCGAGCAAGCCAGATAAGAGAGCGAGCCAGACTAGAGAGCAAGTGAGCGAACCAGACAAGAGAGCAAGCGAGAAAGTCAGATATGAGAGCGAGCGAGCCAGACATGAGAGCAAGCGAGCGATCCAGATATGAGAGCGAGCGAGCCAGATATGCTAGCGAGCAAGCCAGATAAGAGAGCGAGCGAGCGAGCTAGATATGAGAGCAAGCGAGCGAGCCAGATGTGAGAGCGAGACAGATAAGAGAGCAAGTCAGACAAGAGAGCAAGCGAGCAAGCCAGATATGCTAGCGAGCAAGCCAGATAAGAGAGCGAGCCAGACAAGAGAGCAAGTGAGCGAGCCAGATATGAGAGCAATCGAGCAAGCCAGATATGAGAGCGAGCCAGACAAGAGAGCAGCGAGCGAGCCAGATATGAGAGCAAGCGAGCAAGCCAGATGTGAGAGAGAGCGAGGCAGATAAGAGAGCGAGCCAGACAATTAAGCAAGCGAGCGAGACAGATATGAGAGCAAGCGAGCGATCCAGATATGAGAGCGAGCCAGACATGAGAGCGAGCGAGCCAGATATGAGAGCAAGTGATCGAGCCAGATATGAGAGCAAGCGAACCAGCCAGATATGAGAGTGAGCGAGCCAGATAAGAGAGCGAGCAAGACAAGAGAGCAAGCGAGCTAGCCAGATATGAGAGCGAGCCAGACAAGAGAGCAAGCGTGCGAGCCAGATATTGTAGCGAGCAAGCCAGATAAGAGAGCGAGCCAGACAAGAGAGCAAGCCAGACAAGAGAGCAAGCGTGCGAGCCAGATATTGTAGCGAGCAAGCCAGATAAGAGAGCGAGCCAGACAAGAGAGCAAGCGAGCGAGCCAGATATGAGAGCAAGCGAGCCAGCCAGATATGAGAGCGAGCGAGCCAGATAAGAGAGCGAGCAAGACAAGAGAGCAAACGAGCGAGCCAGATATGAGAGCGAGCGAGCCAGATATGAGAGCAAGCGAGCCAGCCAGATGTGAGAGCGAGCGAGCCAGATATGCGAGCGAGCCAGACAAGAAAGCAAGCGAGCGAGCCAGATATGAGAGCAAGCGAGCAAGCCAGATATGAGAGCGAGCCAGATAAGAGAGCGAACCAGACAAGAGAGCAAGCGAGAAAGCCAGATATGAGAGCGAGCGAGCCAGACATGAGAGCAAGCGAGCGAGCCAGATATGAGAGCGAGCGAGCCAGACATGAGAGCAAGCGAGTGAGCCAAATATGAGAGCGAGCGAGCCAGATAAGAGAGCAAGCCAGACAAGAGAGCAAGCGAGCGAGCCAGATATGCTAGCGAGCAAGCCAGATAAGAGAGCGAGCCAGACAAGAGAGCAAGCGAGCAAGCCAGATATGAGAGCAAGCGAGCCAGCCAGATATGAGAGCGAGCGAGCCAGATAAGAGAGCGAGCAAGACAAGAGAGCAAGCGAACTAGCCAGATATGAGAGCAAGCGAGCGAGCCAGATATGAGAGCAAGCAAGCCAGCCAGATATGAGAGCGAGCGAGCCAGATAAGAGAGCGAGCAAGACAAGAGAGCAAGCGAGCTAGCCAGATATGAGAGCAAGCGAGCGAGCCAGATTTGAGAGCAAGCGAGCGAGCCAGATATGAGAGCAAGCGAGCAAGCCAGATATGAGAGCGAGCGAGCCAGATATGCGAGTGATCCAAATAAGAGAGCGAGCCAGACAAGAGAGCAAGTGAGCGAGCCAGATATGAGAGCGAGCGAGCCAGATAAGAGAGCAAGCCAGACAAGAGAGCAAGCGAGCGAGCCAGATATGCTAGCGAGCAAGCCAGATAAGAGAGCGAGCCAGACAAGAGAGCAAGCGAGCAAGCCAGATATGAGAGCAAGCGAGCCAGCCAGATATGAGAGCAAGCGAGCCAGATAAGAGAGCGAGCAAGACAAGAGAGCAAGCGAACTAGCCAGATATGCTAGCGAGCAAGCCAGATAAGAGAGCGAGCCAGACAAGAGAGCAAGCGAGCAAGCCAGATATGAGAGCAAGCGAGCAAGCCAGATATGAGAGCAAGCGAGCCAGATAAGAGAGCGAGCAAGACAAGAGAGCAAGCGAACTAGCCAGATATGAGAGCAAGCGAGCGAGCCAGATATGAGAGCAAGCAAGCCAGCCAGATATGAAAGCGAGCGAGCAGGATAAGAGAGCGAGCAAGACAAGAGAGCAAGCGAGCTAGCCAGATATGAGAGCAAGCGAGCGAGCCAGATAAGAGAGCAAGCGAGCAAGCCAGATATGAGAGCGAGCGAGCCAGATATGCGAGTGAGCCAGATAAGAGAGCGAGCCAGACGAGAGAGCAAGTGAACGAGCCAGATATGAGAGCAAGCGAGCAAGCCAGATATGAGAGCAAGCCAGATAAGGGAGCAAACCAGACAAGAGAGCAAGCGAGAAAGCCAGATATGAGAGCGAGCCAGACATGAGAGCAATCGAGCGAGCCAGATATGAGAGCGAGTGAGCCAGACATGAGATCAAGCGAGCGAGCCAGATATGAGAGCAAGCGAGTCAGATAAGAGAGCAAGCCAGACAAGAGAGCAAGCGAGCGAGCCAGATATGCTAGCGAGCAAGCCAGATAAGAGAGCGAGCCAGACAAGAGAGCAAGCGTGCGAGCCAGATATGAGAGCAAGCGAGCAAGCCAGATGTGAGAGCGAGACAGATAAGAGAGCAAGTCAGACAAGAGAGCAAGCGAGCGAGCCAGATATGCTAGCGAGCAAGCCAGATAAGAGAGCGAGCCTGACAAGAGAGCAAGCGAGCGAGCCAAATATGAGAGCGAGCGAGCCAGATATGAGAGCAAGCGAGCCTGCCAGATGTGAGAGCGAGCGAGCCAGATATGCGAGCGAGCCAGACAAGAAAGCAAGCGAGCGAGCCAGATTTGAGAGCAAGCGAGCAAGCCAGATATGAGAGCAAGCCAGATAAGAGAGCGAACCAAACAAGAGAGCAAGCGAGAAAGCCAGATATGAGAGCGAGCGAGCCAGACATGAGAGCAAGCGAGCGAGCCAGATATGAGAGCGAGCCAGCCAGACATGAGAGCAAGCGAGCGAGCCAGATATGAGAGTGAGGCAGATAAGAGAGCGAGCAAGACAAGAGAGCAAGCAAACTAGCCAGATATGAGAGCAAGCGAGCGAGCCAGATTTGAGAGCGAGCGAGCCAGATATGCGAGCGAGCCAGATAAGATAGCGAGCCAGACAAGAGAGCAAGCGAGCGAGCCAGATATGAGAGCAAGCGAGCGAGCCGGATATGAGAGCAAGCGAGCAAGCCAGATATGAGAGCAAGCGAGCGAGCCAGATTTGAGAGCGAGCGAGCCAGATTTGAGAGCGAGCGAGCCAGATATGTGAGCGAGCCATAAAATTGAGCGAGACAGACAAGAGAGCAAGCGAGCGAGTCAGATATGAGAGCAAGCTAGCAAGCCAGATATAAGCGCAAGCCAGATAAGAGAGCGACCCAGACAAGAGAGCAAGCGAGCGAGCCAGATATGAGAGCAATCGAGTAAGCCAGATGTGAGAGAGAGCGAGGCAGATAAGAGAGCGAGCCAGACAATTAAGCAAGCGAGCGAGCCAGATATGAGAGCAAGCGAGCGATCCAGATATGAGAGCGAGCCAGACATGAGAGCGAGCGAGCCAGATATGAGAGCAAGCGAGCGAGCCAGATATGAGAGCAAGCGAGCCAGCCAGATGTGAGAGCGAGCGAGCCAGATATGCGAGCAAGCCAGATAAGAGAGCGAGCCAGACAAGAGAGCAAGCGAGCGAGCCAGATATGAGAGCAAGCGAGCAAGCCAGATGTGAGAGAGAGCGAGGCAGATAAGAGAGCGAGCCAGACAATTAAGCAAGCGAGCGAGCCAGATATTAGAGCAAGCGAGCGATCCAGATATGAGAGCGAGCCAGACATGAGAGCGAGAGAGCCAGATATGAGAGAAAGCGAGCGAGCCAGATATGAGAGCAAGCGAGCAAGCCAGATATGAGAGCGAGCGAGCCAGATATGCGAGTGATCCAAATAAGAGAGCGAGCCAGACAAGAGAGCAAGTGAGCGAGCCAGATATGAGAGCGAGCGAGCCAGATAAGAGAGCAAGCCAGACAAGAGAGCAAGCGAGCGAGCCAGATATGCTAGCGAGCAAGCCAGATAAGAGAGCGAGCCAGACAAGAGAGCAAGCGAGCAAGCCAGATATGAGAGCAAGCGAGCCAGCCAGATATGAGAGCAAGCGAGCCAGATAAGAGAGCGAGCAAGACAAGAGAGCAAGCGAACTAGCCAGATATGCTAGCGAGCAAGCCAGATAAGAGAGCGAGCCAGACAAGAGAGCAAGCGAGCAAGCCAGATATGAGAGCAAGCGAGCAAGCCAGATATGAGAGCAAGCGAGCCAGATAAGAGAGCGAGCAAGACAAGAGAGCAAGCGAACTAGCCAGATATGAGAGCAAGCGAGCGAGCCAGATATGAGAGCAAGCAAGCCAGCCAGATATGAAAGCGAGCGAGCAGGATAAGAGAGTGAGCAAGACAAGAGAGCAAGCGAGCTAGCCAGATATGAGAGCAAGCGAGCGAGCCAGATAAGAGAGCAAGCGAGCAAGCCAGATATGAGAGCGAGCGAGCCAGATATGCGAGTGAGCCAGATAAGAGAGCGAGCCAGACGAGAGAGCAAGTGAACGAGCCAGATATGAGAGCAAGCGAGCAAGCCAGATATGAGAGCAAGCCAGATAAGGGAGCAAACCAGACAAGAGAGCAAGCGAGAAAGCCAGATATGAGAGCGAGCCAGACATGAGAGCAATCGAGCGAGCCAGATATGAGAGCGAGTGAGCCAGACATGAGATCAAGCGAGCGAGCCAGATATGAGAGCAAGCGAGTCAGATAAGAGAGCAAGCCAGACAAGAGAGCAAGCGAGCGAGCCAGATATGCTAGCGAGCAAGCCAGATAAGAGAGCGAGCCAGACAAGAGAGCAAGCGTGCGAGCCAGATATGAGAGCAAGCGAGCAAGCCAGATGTGAGAGCGAGACAGATAAGAGAGCAAGTCAGACAAGAGAGCAAGCGAGCGAGCCAGATATGCTAGCGAGCAAGCCAGATAAGAGAGCGAGCCTGACAAGAGAGCAAGCGAGCGAGCCAAATATGAGAGCGAGCGAGCCAGATATGAGAGCAAGCGAGCCTGCCAGATGTGAGAGCGAGCGAGCCAGATATGCGAGCGAGCCAGACAAGAAAGCAAGCGAGCGAGCCAGATTTGAGAGCAAGCGAGCAAGCCAGATATGAGAGCAAGCCAGATAAGAGAGCGAACCAAACAAGAGAGCAAGCGAGAAAGCCAGATATGAGAGCGAGCGAGCCAGACATGAGAGCAAGCGAGCGAGCCAGATATGAGAGCGAGCCAGCCAGACATGAGAGCAAGCGAGCGAGCCAGATATGAGAGTGAGGCAGATAAGAGAGCGAGCAAGACAAGAGAGCAAGCAAACTAGCCAGATATGAGAGCAAGCGAGCGAGCCAGATTTGAGAGCGAGCGAGCCAGATATGCGAGCGAGCCAGATAAGATAGCGAGCCAGACAAGAGAGCAAGCGAGCGAGCCAGATATGAGAGCAAGCGAGCGAGCCGGATATGAGAGCAAGCGAGCAAGCCAGATATGAGAGCAAGCGAGCGAGCCAGATTTGAGAGCGAGCGAGCCAGATTTGAGAGCGAGCGAGCCAGATATGTGAGCGAGCCATAAAATTGAGCGAGACAGACAAGAGAGCAAGCGAGCGAGTCAGATATGAGAGCAAGCTAGCAAGCCAGATATAAGCGCAAGCCAGATAAGAGAGCGACCCAGACAAGAGAGCAAGCGAGCGAGCCAGATATGAGAGCAATCGAGTAAGCCAGATGTGAGAGAGAGCGAGGCAGATAAGAGAGCGAGCCAGACAATTAAGCAAGCGAGCGAGCCAGATATGAGAGCAAGCGAGCGATCCAGATATGAGAGCGAGCCAGACATGAGAGCGAGCGAGCCAGATATGAGAGCAAGCGAGCGAGCCAGATATGAGAGCAAGCGAGCCAGCCAGATGTGAGAGCGAGCGAGCCAGATATGCGAGCAAGCCAGATAAGAGAGCGAGCCAGACAAGAGAGCAAGCGAGCGAGCCAGATATGAGAGCAAGCGAGCAAGCCAGATGTGAGAGAGAGCGAGGCAGATAAGAGAGCGAGCCAGACAATTAAGCAAGCGAGCGAGCCAGATATTAGAGCAAGCGAGCGATCCAGATATGAGAGCGAGCCAGACATGAGAGCGAGAGAGCCAGATATGAGAGAAAGCGAGCGAGCCAGATATGAGAGCAAGCGAGCCAGCCAGATATGAGAGCGAGCGAGCCAGATAAGAGAGCGAGCAAGACAAGAGAGCAAGCGAGCGAGCCAGATATGCGAGCGAGCCAGACAAGAGAGCAAGCGAGAGAGCCAGATATGAGAGCAAGCGAGCGAGCCAGATATGAGAGCAAGCGAGCGAGCCAGAAATGAGAGCAAGTGAGCCAGCCAGATATGAGAGCTAGCCAGATAAGAGAGCGAGCCAGACAAGAGAGCAAGCGAGCGAGCCAGATATGAGAGCGAGCCAGACATGAGAGCGAGCGAGCCAGATATGAGAGCAAGCGAGCAAGCCAGATATGAGAGCAAGCGAGCCAGCCAGATATGAGAGCGAGCGAGCCAGATAAGAGAGCGAGCAAGACAAGAGAGCAAGCGAGCGAGCCAGATATGCGAGCGAGCCAGACAAGAGAGCAAGCGAGAGAGCCAAATATGAGAGCAAGCGAGCGAGCCAGAAATGAGAGCAAGTGAGCCAGCCAGATATGAGAGCTAGCCAGATAAGAGAGCGAGCCAGACAAGAGAGCAAGCGAGCGAGCCAGATATGAGAGCAAGCGAGCCAGCTAGATGTGAGAGCGAGCGAGCCAGATATGCGAGCGAGCCAGATAAGAGAGCGAACCAGATGTGAGAGCGAGCGAGCGAGCCAGATTTGAGAGCAAGCGAGCGAGCCATATATTAGAGCAAGCAAGCCAGCCAGATGTGAGAGCGAGCGAGCCAGATATGCGAGCGAGCCAGACAGGAGAGCAAGCGAGCGAGCCAGATATGAGAGCAAGCGAGCAAGCCAGATATGAGAGCGAGCCAGATAAGAGAGCGAACCAGACAAGAGAGCAAGCGAGAAAGCCAGATATGAGAGTGAGCGAGCCAGACATGAGAGCAAGCGAGCGAGCCACATAAGAGAGCCAGCGAGCCAGCCAGAAATGAGAGCAAGTGAGCCAGCCAGATATGAGAGCTAGCCAGATAAGAGAGCGAGCCAGACAAGAGAGCAAGCGAGCGAGCCAGATATGAGAGCGAGCCAGACATGAGAGCGAGCGAGCCAGATATGAGAGCAAGCGAGCAAGCCAGATATGAGAGCAAGCGAGCCAGCCAGATATGAGAGCGAGCGAGCCAGATAAGAGAGCGAGCAAGACAAGAGAGCAAGCGAGCGAGCCAGATATGCGAGCGAGCCAGACAAGAGAGCAAGCGAGAGAGCCAAATATGAGAGCAAGCGAGCGAGCCAGAAATGAGAGCAAGTGAGCCAGCCAGATATGAGAGCTAGCCAGATAAGAGAGCGAGCCAGACAAGAGAGCAAGCGAGCGAGCCAGATATGTGAGCAAGCGAGCCAGCTAGATGTGAGAGCGAGCGAGCCAGATATGCGAGCGAGCCAGATAAGAGAGCGAACCAGATGTGAGAGCGAGCGAGCGAGCCAGATTTGAGAGCAAGCGAGCGAGCCATATATTAGAGCAAGCAAGCCAGCCAGATGTGAGAGCGAGCGAGCCAGATATGCGAGCGAGCCAGACAGGAGAGCAAGCGAGCGAGCCAGATATGAGAGCAAGCGAGCAAGCCAGATATGATTGCGAGCCAGATAAGAGAGCGAACCAGACAAGAGAGCAAGCGAGAAAGCCAGATATGAGAGTGAGCGAGCCAGACATGAGAGCAAGCGAGCGAGCCACATAAGAGAGCCAGCGAGCCACATAAGAGAGCAAGCCAGACAAGTGAGCAAGCGAGCGAGCCAGATATGAGAGCAAGCGAGCAAGCCAGATGTGAGAGCGAGACAGATAAGAGAGCAAATCAGACAAGAGAGCAAGCGAGCGAGCCAGATATGCTAGCGAGCAAGCCAGATAAGAGAGCGAGCCAGACAAGAGAGCAAGCGAGCGAGCCAGATATGAGAGCAAGCGAGCAATCCAGATATGAGAGCGAGCCAGATAAGAGAGCGAACCAGACAAGAGAGCAAGCGAGAAAGTCAGATATGAGAGCGAGCGAGCCAGACATGAGAGCAAGCGAGCGAGCCAGATATGAGAGCGAGCGAGCCAGATAAGAGAGCAAGCCAGACAAGAGAGCAAGCGAGTGAGCCAGATATGCTAGCGAGCAAGCCAGATAAGAGAGCGAGCCAGACAAGAGAGCAAGCGAGCGAGCCAGATATGAGAGCAAGCGAGCAAGCCAGATGTGAGAGCGAGACAGATAAGAGAGCAAGCCAGACAAGAGAGCAAGCGAGCGAGCCAGATATGCTAGCGAGCAAGCCAGATAAGAGAGCGAGCCAGACTAGAGAGCAAGTGAGCGAACCAGACAAGAGAGCAAGCGAGAAAGTCAGATATGAGAGCGAGCGAGCCAGACATGAGAGCAAGCGAGCGATCCAGATATGAGAGCGAGCGAGCCAGATATGCTAGCGAGCAAGCCAGATAAGAGAGCGAGCGAGCGAGCTAGATATGAGAGCAAGCGAGCGAGCCAGATGTGAGAGCGAGACAGATAAGAGAGCAAGTCAGACAAGAGAGCAAGCGAGCAAGCCAGATATGCTAGCGAGCAAGCCAGATAAGAGAGCGAGCCAGACAAGAGAGCAAGTGAGCGAGCCAGATATGAGAGCAAGCGAGCAAGCCAGATATGAGAGCGAGCCAGACAAGAGAGCAGCGAGCGAGCCAGATATGAGAGCAAGCGAGCAAGCCAGATGTGAGAGAGAGCGAGGCAGATAAGAGAGCGAGCCAGACAATTAAGCAAGCGAGCGAGACAGATATGAGAGCAAGCGAGCGATCCAGATATGAGAGCGAGCCAGACATGAGAGCGAGCGAGCCAGATATGAGAGCAAGTGATCGAGCCAGATATGAGAGCAAGCGAACCAGCCAGATATGAGAGTGAGCGAGCCAGATAAGAGAGCGAGCAAGACAAGAGAGCAAGCGAGCTAGCCAGATATGAGAGCGAGCCAGACAAGAGAGCAAGCGTGCGAGCCAGATATTGTAGCGAGCAAGCCAGATAAGAGAGCGAGCCAGACAAGAGAGCAAGCCAGACAAGAGAGCAAGCGTGCGAGCCAGATATTGTAGCGAGCAAGCCAGATAAGAGAGCGAGCCAGACAAGAGAGCAAGCGAGCGAGCCAGATATGAGAGCAAGCGAGCCAGCCAGATATGAGAGCGAGCGAGCCAGATAAGAGAGCGAGCAAGACAAGAGAGCAAACGAGCGAGCCAGATATGAGAGCGAGCGAGCCAGATATGAGAGCAAGCGAGCCAGCCAGATGTGAGAGCGAGCGAGCCAGATATGCGAGCGAGCCAGACAAGAAAGCAAGCGAGCGAGCCAGATATGAGAGCAAGCGAGCAAGCCAGATATGAGAGCGAGCCAGATAAGAGAGCGAACCAGACAAGAGAGCAAGCGAGAAAGCCAGATATGAGAGCGAGCGAGCCAGACATGAGAGCAAGCGAGCGAGCCAGATATGAGAGCGAGCGAGCCAGACATGAGAGCAAGCGAGTGAGCCAAATATGAGAGCGAGCGAGCCAGATAAGAGAGCAAGCCAGACAAGAGAGCAAGCGAGCGAGCCAGATATGCTAGCGAGCAAGCCAGATAAGAGAGCGAGCCAGACAAGAGAGCAAGCGAGCAAGCCAGATATGAGAGCAAGCGAGCCAGCCAGATATGAGAGCGAGCGAGCCAGATAAGAGAGCGAGCAAGACAAGAGAGCAAGCGAACTAGCCAGATATGAGAGCAAGCGAGCGAGCCAGATATGAGAGCAAGCAAGCCAGCCAGATATGAGAGCGAGCGAGCCAGATAAGAGAGCGAGCAAGACAAGAGAGCAAGCGAGCTAGCCAGATATGAGAGCAAGCGAGCGAGCCAGATTTGAGAGCAAGCGAGCGAGCCAGATATGAGAGCAAGCGAGCAAGCCAGATATGAGAGCGAGCGAGCCAGATATGCGAGTGATCCAAATAAGAGAGCGAGCCAGACAAGAGAGCAAGTGAGCGAGCCAGATATGAGAGCGAGCGAGCCAGATAAGAGAGCAAGCCAGACAAGAGAGCAAGCGAGCGAGCCAGATATGCTAGCGAGCAAGCCAGATAAGAGAGCGAGCCAGACAAGAGAGCAAGCGAGCAAGCCAGATATGAGAGCAAGCGAGCCAGCCAGATATGAGAGCAAGCGAGCCAGATAAGAGAGCGAGCAAGACAAGAGAGCAAGCGAACTAGCCAGATATGCTAGCGAGCAAGCCAGATAAGAGAGCGAGCCAGACAAGAGAGCAAGCGAGCAAGCCAGATATGAGAGCAAGCGAGCAAGCCAGATATGAGAGCAAGCGAGCCAGATAAGAGAGCGAGCAAGACAAGAGAGCAAGCGAACTAGCCAGATATGAGAGCAAGCGAGCGAGCCAGATATGAGAGCAAGCAAGCCAGCCAGATATGAAAGCGAGCGAGCAGGATAAGAGAGCGAGCAAGACAAGAGAGCAAGCGAGCTAGCCAGATATGAGAGCAAGCGAGCGAGCCAGATAAGAGAGCAAGCGAGCAAGCCAGATATGAGAGCGAGCGAGCCAGATATGCGAGTGAGCCAGATAAGAGAGCGAGCCAGACGAGAGAGCAAGTGAACGAGCCAGATATGAGAGCAAGCGAGCAAGCCAGATATGAGAGCAAGCCAGATAAGGGAGCAAACCAGACAAGAGAGCAAGCGAGAAAGCCAGATATGAGAGCGAGCCAGACATGAGAGCAATCGAGCGAGCCAGATATGAGAGCGAGTGAGCCAGACATGAGATCAAGCGAGCGAGCCAGATATGAGAGCAAGCGAGTCAGATAAGAGAGCAAGCCAGACAAGAGAGCAAGCGAGCGAGCCAGATATGCTAGCGAGCAAGCCAGATAAGAGAGCGAGCCAGACAAGAGAGCAAGCGTGCGAGCCAGATATGAGAGCAAGCGAGCAAGCCAGATGTGAGAGCGAGACAGATAAGAGAGCAAGTCAGACAAGAGAGCAAGCGAGCGAGCCAGATATGCTAGCGAGCAAGCCAGATAAGAGAGCGAGCCTGACAAGAGAGCAAGCGAGCGAGCCAAATATGAGAGCGAGCGAGCCAGATATGAGAGCAAGCGAGCCTGCCAGATGTGAGAGCGAGCGAGCCAGATATGCGAGCGAGCCAGACAAGAAAGCAAGCGAGCGAGCCAGATTTGAGAGCAAGCGAGCAAGCCAGATATGAGAGCAAGCCAGATAAGAGAGCGAACCAAACAAGAGAGCAAGCGAGAAAGCCAGATATGAGAGCGAGCGAGCCAGACATGAGAGCAAGCGAGCGAGCCAGATATGAGAGCGAGCCAGCCAGACATGAGAGCAAGCGAGCGAGCCAGATATGAGAGCGAGCGAGCCAGATAAGAGAGCAAGCCAGACAAGAGAGCAAGCGAGCGAGCCAGATATGCTAGCGAGCAAGCCAGATATGAGAGCGAGCCAGACAAGAGAGCAAGCGAGCAAGCCAGATATGAGAGCAAGCGAGCCAGCCAGATATGAGAGCGAGCGAGCCAGATAAGAGAGCGAGCAAGACAAGAGAGCAAGCGAACTAGCCAGATATGAGAGCAAGCGAGCGAGCCAGATATGAGAGCAAGCAAGCCAGCCAGATATGAGAGCGAGCGAGCCAGATAAGAGAGCGAGCAAGACAAGAGAGCAAGCGAGCTAGCCAGATATGAGAGCAAGCGAGCGAGCCAGATTTGAGAGCAAGCGAGTGATCCAGATATGAGAGCAAGCGAGCAAGCCAGATATGAGAGCGAGCGAGCCAGATATGCGAGTGAGCCAGCCAGATAAGAGAGCGAGCCAGACAAGAGAGCAAGCGAGCAAGCCAGATATGAGAGCAAGCAAGCCAGCCAGATATGAGAGCGAGCGAGCCAGATAAGAGAGCGAGCAAGACAAGAGAGCAAGCGAACTAGCCAGATATGAGAGCAAGCGAGCGAGACAGATATGAGAGCAAGCAAGCCAGCCAGATATGAGAGCGAGCGAGCCAGATAAGAGAGAGAGCAAGACAAGAGAGCAAGCGAGCTAGCCAGATATGAGAGCAAGCGAGCGAGCCAGATTTGAGAGCAAGCGAGCGAGCCAGATATGAGAGCAAGCGAGCAAGCCAGATATGAGAGCGAGCGAGCCAGATATGCGAGTGAGCCAGATAAGAGAGCGAGCCAGACAAGAGAGCAAGTGAGCGAGCCAGATATGAGAGCGAGCCAGATAAGAGAGCAAACCAGACAAGAGAGCAAGCGAGAAAGCCAGATATGAGAGCGAGCCAGACATGAGAGCAATCGAGCGAGCCAGATATGAGAGCGAGCGAGCCAGACATGAGATCAAGAGAGCGAGCCAGATATGAGAGCAAGCGAGCCAGATAAGAGAGCAAGCCAGACAAGAGAGCAAGCGAGCGAGCCAGATATGCTAGCGAGCAAGCCAGATAAGAGAGCGAACCAGACAAGAGAGAAAGCGAGCGAGCCAGATATGAGAGCAAGCGAGCAAGCCAGATGTGAGAGCGAGACAGATAAGAGAGCAAGTCAGACAAGAGAGCAAGCGAGCGAGCCAGATATGCTAGCGAGCAAGCCAGATAAGAGAGCGAGCCAGACAAGAGAGCAAGCGAGCGAGCCAGATATGAGAGCAAGCGATCAATTCAGATATGAGAGCGAGCCACATAAGAGAGCGAACCAGACAAGAGAGCAAGCGAGAAAGTCAGATATGAGAGCGAGCGAGCCAGACATGAGAGCAAGCGAGCGAGCCAGATATGAGAGCGAGCGAGCCAGATAAGAGAGCAAGCCAGACAAGAGAGCAAGCGAGCGAGCCAGATATGCTAGCGAGCAAGCCAGATAAGAGAGCGAGCGAGCGAGCTAGATATGAGAGCAAGCGAGCGAGCCAGATGTGAGAGCGAGACAGATAAGAGAGCAAGTCAGACAAGAGAGCAAGCGAGCGAGCAAGATATGCGAGCGAGCCAGATAAGAGAGCGAGCCAGACAAGAGAGCAGCAAGCGAGCCAGGCCAGATATGAGAGCAAGCGAGCAAGCCAGATGTGAGAGAGAGCGAGGCAGATAAGAGAGCGAGCCAGACAATTAAGCAAGCGAGCGAGCCAGATATGAGAGCAAGCGAGTGATCCAGATATGAGAGCGAGCCAGACATGAGAGCGAGCGAGCCAGATATGAGAGTAAGCGAGCGACCCAGATATGAGAGCAAGCGAGCCAGCCAGATATGAGAGCGAGCGAGCCAGATAAGAGTGAGCAAGACAAGAGAGCAAGCGAGCTAGCCAGATATGAGAGCGAGCCAGACAAGAGAGCAAGCGAGCGAGCCAGATATGAGAGCAAGCAAGCGAGCCAGAAATGAGAGCAAGTAAGCCAGCCAGAAATGAGAGCAAGTGAGCCAGCCAGATGTGAGAGCGAGCGAGCCAGATATGCGAGCGAGCCAGATAAGAGAGCGAGCCAGATAAGAGAGCGAGCCAGACAAGAGAGCAAGCGAGAAAGCCAGATATGAGAGCAAGCGAGCCAGACATGAGAGCAAGCGAGCGAGCCAGATATGAGACTGAGCGAGCCAGATAAGAGAGCAAGCCAGACAAGAGAGCAAGCGTGCGAGCCAGATATGCTAGCGAGCAAGCCAGATAAGAGAGCGAGCCAGACAAGAGAGGAAGCGAGCGAGCCAGATATGAGAGTAAGCGAGCCAGCCAGATATGAGAGCGGGCGAGCCAGATAAGAGAGCGAGCAAGACAAGAGAGCAAGCGAACTAGCCAGATATGAGAGCAAGCGAGCGAGCCAGATTTGAGAGCGAGCGAGAAAGATATGCGAGCGAGCCAGATAAGAGAGCGAGCCAGACAAGAGAGCAAGCGAGCGAGCCAGATATGAGAGCAAGCGAGCGAGCCGGATATGAGAGCAAGCGACCAAGCCATATATGAGAGCAAGCGAGCGAGCCAGATTTGAGAGCGAGCGAGCCAGATATGTGAGCGAGCCATAAAAGAGAGCGAGACAGACAAGAGAGAAAGCGAGCAAGCCAGATATGAGAGCAAGCTAGCAAGCCAGATATGAGAGCGAGCCAGATAAGAGAGCGAGCCAGACAAGAGAGCAAGCGAGCATGCCAGATATGAGAGCAAGCGAGCCAGCTCGATGTGAGAGCGAGCGAGCCAGATATGCGAGCGAGCCAGATAAGAGAGCGAGCCAGACAAGAGAGCATGCGAGCGAGCCAGATATGAGAGCAAGCGAGCTAGCCAGATATGAGAGCAAGCAAGCCAGCCAGATGTGAGAGCGAGCGAGCCATATATGCGAGCGAGCCAGATAAGAGAGCGAGCCAGACAAGAGAGCAAGCGAGCGAGCCAGATATGACAGCAAGCGAGCAAGCCAGATTTGAGAGAGAGCGAGGCAGATAAGAGAGCGAGCCAGACAATTAAGCAAGCGAGCGAGTCAGATATGAGAGCAAGCGAGCGATCCAGATATGAGAGCGAGCCAGACATGAGAGCGAGCCAGCCAGATATGAGAGCAAGCGAGCGAACCAGATATGAGAGCAAGCGAGCCAGCCAGATAAGAGAGCGAGCGAGCCAGATAAGAGGGCGAGCAAGACAAGAGAGAAAGCGAGCTAGCCAGATATGAGAGCGAGCCAGACAAGAGAGCAAGCGAGCGTGCCAGATATGAGAGCAAGCGAGCGAGCCAGATATGAGAGCAAGCAAGCGAGCCAGAAATGAGAGCAAGCGAGCCAGCCAGAAATGAGAGCAAGCGAGCCAGCCAGATGTGAGAGCGAGCTAGCCAGATATGCGAGCGAGCCAGATAAGAGAGCGAGCCAGACAAGAGAGCAAGCGAGAAAGCCAGATATGAGAGTGAGCGAGCCAGACATGAGAGCAAGCGAGCGAGCCAGATATGAGAGCGAGCGAGCCAGATAAGAGAGCAAGCCAGACAAGAGAGCAAGCGTGCGGGCCAGATATTCTATCGAGCAAGCCAGATAAGAGAGCGAGCCAGACAAGAGAGCAAGCGAGCGAGCCAGATATGAGAGCAAGCGAGCCAGCCAGATATGAGAGCGAGCGAGCCAGATAAGAGAGCGAGCAAGACAAGAGAGCAAGCGAGCGAGCCAGATATGAGAGCGAGCGAGCCAGATAAGAGAGCGAGCAAGACAAGAGAGCAAGCGAGCTAGCCAGATATGAGAGCGAGCCAGACAAGCGAGCAAGCGAGAAAGCCAGATATGAGAGCGAGCAAGCCAGACATGAGAGCAAGCGAGCGAGCCAGATATGAGAGCGAGCGAGCCAGATAAGAGAGCAAGCCAGACAAGAGAGCAAGCGTGCGAGCCAGATATTGTAGCGAGCAAGCCAGATAAGAGAGCGAGCCAGACAAGAGAGCAAGCGAGCGAGCCAGATATGAGAGCAAGCGAGCCAGCCAGATATGAGAGCGAGCGAGCCAGATAAGAGAGCGAGCAAGACAAGAGAGCAAGCGAGCGAGCCAGATATGAGAGCGAGCGAGCCAGATATGAGAGCAAGCGAGCCAGCCAGATGTGAGAGCGAGCGAGCCAGATATGCGAGCGAGCCAGACAAGAAAGCAAGCGAGCGAGCCAGATATGAGAGCAAGCGAGCAAGCCAGATATGAGAGCGAGCCAGATAAGAGAGCGAACCAGACAAGAGAGCAAGCGAGAAAGCCAGATATGAGAGCGAGCGAGCCAGACATGAGAGCAAGCGAGCGAGCCAGATATGAGAGCGAGCGAGCCAGACATGAGAGCAAGCGAGCGAGCCAAATATGAGAGCGAGCGAGCCAGATAAGAGAACAAGCCAGACAAGAGAGCAAGCGAGCGAGCCAGATATGCTAGCGAGCAAGCCAGATAAGAGAGCGAGCCAGACAAGAGAGCAAGCGAGCAAGCCAGATATGAGAGCAAGCGAGCCAGCCAGATATGAGAGCGAGCGAGCCAGATAAGAGAGCGAGCAAGACAAGAGAGCAAGCGAACTAGCCAGATATGAGAGCAAGCGAGCGAGCCAGATATGAGAGCAAGCAAGCCAGCCAGATATGAGAGCGAGCGAGCCAGATAAGAGAGCGAGCAAGACAAGAGAGCAAGCGAGCTAGCCAGATATGAGAGCAAGCGAGCGAGCCAGATTTGAGAGCAAGCGAGCGAGCCAGATATGAGAGCAAGCGAGCAAGCCAGATATGAGAGCGAGCGAGCCAGATATGCGAGTGAGCCAGATAAGAGAGCGAGCCAGACAAGAGAGCAAGTGAGCGAGCCAGATATGAGAGCGAGCGAGCCAGATAAGAGAGCAAGCCAGACAAGAGAGCAAGCGAGCGAGCCAGATATGCTAGCGAGCAAGCCAGATAAGAGAGCGAGCCAGACAAGAGAGCAAGCGAGCAAGCCAGATATGAGAGCAAGCGAGCCAGCCAGATATGAGAGCGAGCGAGCCAGATAAGAGAGCGAGCAAGACAAGAGAGCAAGCGAACTAGCCAGATATGAGAGCAAGCGAGCGAGCCAGATATGAGAGCAAGCAAGCCAGCCAGATATGAAACCGAGCGAGCAGGATAAGAGAGCGAGCAAGACAAGAGAGCAAGCGAGCTAGCCAGATATGAGAGCAAGCGAGCGAGCCAGATATGAGAGCAAGCGAGCGAGCCAGATATGCTAGCGAGCAAGCCAGATAAGAGAGCGAGCCAGACAAGAGAGCAAGCGAGCAAGCCAGATATGAGAGCAAGCGAGCCAGCCAGATATGAGAGCAAGCGAGCCAGATAAGAGAGCGAGCAAGACAAGAGAGCAAGCGAACTAGCCAGATATGAGAGCAAGCGAGCGAGCCAGATATGAGAGCAAGCAAGCCAGCCAGATATGAAAGCGAGCGAGCAGGATAAGAGAGCGAGCAAGACAAGAGAGCAAGCGAGCTAGCCAGATATGAGAGCAAGCGAGCGAGCCAGATTTGAGAGCAAGCGAGCGAGCCAGATATGAGAGCAAGCGAGCAAGCCAGATATGAGAGCGAGCGAGCCAGATATGCGAGTGAGCCAGATAAGAGAGCGAGCCAGACAAGAGAGCAAGTGAGCGAGCCAGATATGAGAGCAAGCGAGCAAGCCAGATATGAGAGCAAGCCAGATAAGGGAACAAACCAGACAAGAGAGCAAGCGAGAAAGCCAGATATGAGAGCGAGCCAGACATGAGAGCAATCGAGCGAGCCAGATATGAGAGCGAGTGAGCCAGACATGAGATCAAGCGAGCGAGCCAGATATGAGAGCAAGCGAGTCAGATAAGAGAGCAAGCCAGACAAGAGAGCAAGCGAGCGAGCCAGATATGCTAGCGAGCAAGCCAGATAAGAGAGCGAGCCAGACAAGAGAGCAAGCGTGCGAGCCAGATATGAGAGCAAGCGAGCAAGCCAGATGTGAGAGCGAGACAGATAAGAGAGCAAGTCAGACAAGAGAGCAAGCGAGCGAGCCAGATATGCTAGCGAGCAAGCCAGATAAGAGAGCGAGCCAGACAAGAGAGCAAGCGAGCAAGCCAGATATGAGAGCAAGCGAGCCAGCCAGATATGAGAGCGAGCGAGCCAGATAAGAGAGCGAGCAAGACAAGAGAGCAAGCGAACTAGCCAGATATGAGAGCAAGCGAGCGAGCCAGATATGAGAGCAAGCAAGCCAGCCAGATATGAGAGCGAGCGAGCCAGATAAGAGAGCGAGCAAGACAAGAGAGCAAGCGAGCTAGCCAGATATGAGAGCAAGCGAGCGAGCCAGATTTGAGAGCAAGCGAGCGAGCCAGATATGAGAGCAAGCGAGCAAGCCAGATATGAGAGCGAGCGAGCCAGATATGCGAGTGAGCCAGATAAGAGAGCGAGCCAGACAAGAGAGCAAGTGAGCGAGCCAGATATGAGAGCGAGCGAGCCAGATAAGAGAGCAAGCCAGACAAGAGAGCAAGCGAGCGAGCCAGATATGCTAGCGAGCAAGCCAGATAAGAGAGCGAGCCAGACAAGAGAGCAAGCGAGCAAGCCAGATATGAGAGCAAGCGAGCCAGCCAGATATGAGAGCGAGCGAGCCAGATAAGAGAGCGAGCAAGACAAGAGAGCAAGCGAACTAGCCAGATATGAGAGCAAGCGAGCGAGCCAGATATGAGAGCAAGCAAGCCAGCCAGATATGAAACCGAGCGAGCAGGATAAGAGAGCGAGCAAGACAAGAGAGCAAGCGAGCTAGCCAGATATGAGAGCAAGCGAGCGAGCCAGATATGAGAGCAAGCGAGCGAGCCAGATATGCTAGCGAGCAAGCCAGATAAGAGAGCGAGCCAGACAAGAGAGCAAGCGAGCAAGCCAGATATGAGAGCAAGCGAGCCAGCCAGATATGAGAGCAAGCGAGCCAGATAAGAGAGCGAGCAAGACAAGAGAGCAAGCGAACTAGCCAGATATGAGAGCAAGCGAGCGAGCCAGATATGAGAGCAAGCAAGCCAGCCAGATATGAAAGCGAGCGAGCAGGATAAGAGAGCGAGCAAGACAAGAGAGCAAGCGAGCTAGCCAGATATGAGAGCAAGCGAGCGAGCCAGATTTGAGAGCAAGCGAGCGAGCCAGATATGAGAGCAAGCGAGCAAGCCAGATATGAGAGCGAGCGAGCCAGATATGCGAGTGAGCCAGATAAGAGAGCGAGCCAGACAAGAGAGCAAGTGAGCGAGCCAGATATGAGAGCAAGCGAGCAAGCCAGATATGAGAGCAAGCCAGATAAGGGAACAAACCAGACAAGAGAGCAAGCGAGAAAGCCAGATATGAGAGCGAGCCAGACATGAGAGCAATCGAGCGAGCCAGATATGAGAGCGAGTGAGCCAGACATGAGATCAAGCGAGCGAGCCAGATATGAGAGCAAGCGAGTCAGATAAGAGAGCAAGCCAGACAAGAGAGCAAGCGAGCGAGCCAGATATGCTAGCGAGCAAGCCAGATAAGAGAGCGAGCCGGACAAGAGAGCAAGCGTGCGAGCCAGATATGAGAGCAAGCGAGCAAGCCAGATGTGAGAGCGAGACAGATAAGAGAGCAAGTCAGACAAGAGAGCAAGCGAGCGAACCAGATATGCTAGCGAGCAAGCCAGATAAGAGAGCGAGCCTGACAAGAGAGCAAGCGAGCGAGCCAAATATGAGAGCGAGCGAGCCAGATATGAGAGCAAGCGAGCCTGCCAGATGTGAGAGCGAGCGAGCCAGATATGCGAGCGAGCCAGACAAGAAAGCAAGCGAGCGAGCCAGATATGAGAGCAAGCGAGCAAGCCAGATATGAGAGCGAGCCAGATAAGAGAGCGAACCAAACAAGAGAGCAAGCGAGAAAGCCAGATATGAGAGCGAGCGAGCCAGACATGAGAGCAAGCGAGCGAGCCAGATATGAGAGCAAGCCAGCCAGACATGAGAGCAAGCGAGCGAGCCAGATATGAGAGCGAGCGAGCCAGATAAGAGAGCAAGCCAGACAAGAGAGCAAGCGAGCGAGCCAGATATGCTAGCGAGCAAGCCAGATATGAGAGCAAGCCAGACAAGAGAGCAAGCGAGCAAGCCAGATATGAGAGCAAGCGAGCCAGCCAGATATGAGAGCGAGCGAGCCAGATAAGAGAGCGAGCAAGACAAGAGAGCAAGCGAACTAGCCAGATATGAGAGCAAGCGAGCGAGCCAGATATGAGAGCAAGCAAGCCAGCCAGATATGAGAGCGAGCGAGCCAGATAAGAGAGCGAGCAAGACAAGAGAGCAAGTGAGCTAGCCAGATATGAGAGCAAGCGAGCGAGCCAGATTTGAGAGCAAGCGAGTGATCCAGATATGAGAGCAAGCGAGCAAGCCAGATATGAGAGCGAGCGAGCCAGATATGCGAGTGAGCCAGATAAGAGAGCGAGCCAGACAAGAGAGCAAGTGAGTGAGCCAGATATGAGAGCGAGCGAGCCAGATAAGAGAGCAAGGCAGACAAGAAAGCAAGCGAGCGAGCCAGATATGCTAGCGAGCAAGCCAGATAAGAGAGCGAGCCAGACAAGAGAGCAAGCGAGCAAGCCAGATATGAGAGCAAGCAAGCCAGCCAGATATGAGAGCGAGCGAGCCAGATAAGAGAGCGAGCAAGACAAGAGAGCAAGCGAACTAGCCAGATATGAGAGCAAGCGAGCGAGACAGATATGAGAGCAAGCAAGCCAGCCAGATATGAGAGCGAGCGAGCCAGATAAGAGAGAGAGCAAGACAAGAGAGCAAGCGAGCTAGCCAGATATGAGAGCAAGCGAGCGAGCCAGATTTGAGAGCAAGCGAGCGAGCCAGATATGAGAGCAAGCAAGCAAGCCAGATATGAGAGCGAGCGAGCCAGATATGCGAGTGAGCCAGATAAGAGAGCGAGCCAGACAAGAGAGCAAGTGAGCGAGCCAGATATGAGAGCGAGCTAGATAAGAGAGCAAACCAGACAAGAGAGCAAGCGAGAAAGCCAGATATGAGAGCGAGCGAGCCAGACATGAGAGCAATCGAGCGAGCCAGATATGAGAGCGAGCGAGCCAGACATGAGATCAAGAGAGCGAGCCAGATATGAGAGCAAGCGAGCCAGATAAGAGAGCAAGCCAGACAAGAGAGCAAGCGAGCGAGCCAGATATGCTAGCGAGCAAGCCAGATAAGAGAGCGAACCAGACAAGAGAGCAAGCGAGCGAGCCAGATATGAGAGCAAGCGAGCAAGCCAGATGTGAGAGTGAGACAGATAAGAGAGCAAGTCAGACAAGAGAGCAAGCGAGCGAGCCAGATATGCTAGCGAGCAAGCCAGATAAGAGAGCTAGCCAGACAAGAGAGCAAGCGAGCGAGCCAGATATGAGAGCAAGCGAGCAAGCCAGATATGAGAGCGAGCCACATAAGAGAGCGAACCAGACAAGAGAGCAAGCGAGAAAGTCAGATATGAGAGCGAGCGAGCCAGACATGAGAGCAAGCGAGCGAGCCAGATATGAGAGCGAGCGAGCCAGATAAGAGAGCAAGCCAGACAAGAGAGCAAGCGAGCGAGCCAGATATGCTAGCGAGCAAGCCAGATAAGAGAGCGAGCGAGCGAGCTAGATATGAGAGCAAGCGAGCGAGCCAGATGTGAGAGCGAGACAGATAAGAGAGCAAGTCAGACAAGAGAGCAAGCGAGCGAGCAAGATATGCGAGCGAGCCAGATAAGAGAGCGAGCCAGACAAGAGAGCAGCGAGCGAGCCAGGCCAGATATGAGAGCAAGCGAGCAAGCCAGATGTGAGATAGAGCGAGGCAGATAAGAGAGCGAGCCAGACAATTAAGCAAGCGAGCGAGCCAGATATGAGAGCAAGCGAGTGATCCAGATATGAGAGCGAGCCAGACATGAGAGCGAGCGAGCCAGATATGAGAGTAAGCGAGCGACCCAGATATGAGAGCAAGCGAGCCAGCCAGATATGAGAGCGAGCGAGCCAGATAAGAGTGAGCAAGACAAGAGAGCAAGCGAGCTAGCCAGATATGAGAGCGAGCCAGACAAGAGAGCAAGCGAGCGAGCCAGATATGAGAGCAAGCGAGCGAGCCAGAAATGAGAGCAAGCAAGCCAGCAAGAAATGAGAGCAAGTGAGCCAGCCAGATGTGAGAGCGAGCGAGCCAGATATGCGAGCGAGCCAGATAAGAGAGCGAGCCAGATAAGAGAGCGAGCCAGATAAGAGAGCGAGCCAGACAAGAGAGCAAGCGAGAAAGCCAGATATGAGAGCAAGCGAGCCAGACATGAGAGCAAGCGAGCGAGCCAGATATGAGACTGAGCGAGCCAGATAAGAGAGCAAGCCAGACAAGAGAGCAAGCGTGCGAGCCAGATATGCTAGCGAGCAAGCCAGATAAGAGAGCGAGCCAGACAAGAGAGCAAGCGAGCGAGCCAGATATGAGAGTAAGCGAGCCAGCAAGATTTGAGAGCGGGCGAGCCAGATAAGAGAGCGAGCAAGACAAGAGAGCAAGCGAACTAGCCAGATATGAGAGCAAGCGAGCGAGCCAGATTTGAGAGCGAGCGAGAAAGATATGCGAGCGAGCCAGATAAGAGAGCGAGCCAGACAAGAGAGCAAGCGAGCGAGCCAGATATGAGAGCAAGCGAGCGAGCCGGATATGAGAGCAAGCGACCAAGCCATATATGAGAGCAAGCGAGCGAGCCAGATTTGAGAGCGAGTGAGCCAGATATGTGAGCGAGCCATAAAAGAGAGCGAGACAGACAAGAGAGAAAGCGAGCAAGCCAGATATGAGAGCAAGCTAGCAAGCCAGATATGAGAGCGAGCCAGATAAGAGAGCGAGCCAGACAAGAGAGCAAGCGAGCATGCCAGATATGAGAGCAAGCGAGCCAGCTCGATGTGAGAGCGAGCGAGCCAGATATGCGAGCGAGCCAGATAAGAGAGCGAGCCAGACAAGAGAGCATGCGAGCGAGCCAGATATGAGAGCAAGCGAGCTAGCCAGATATGAGAGCAAGCAAGCCAGCCAGATGTGAGATCGAGCGAGCCAGATATGCGAGCGAGCCAGATAAGAGAGCGAGCCAGACAAGAGAGCAAGCGAGCGAGCCAGATATGAGAGCAAGCGAGCAAGCCAGATTTGAGAGAGAGCGAGGCAGATAAGAGAGCGAGCCAGACAATTAAGCAAGCGAGCGAGTCAGATATGAGAGCAAGCGAGCGATCCAGATATGAGAGCGAGCCAGACATGAGAGCGAGCCAGCCAGATATGAGAGCAAGCGAGCGAGCCAGATATGAGAGCAAGCGAGCCAGCCAGATAAGAGAGCGAGCGAGCCAGATAAGAGAGCGAGCAAGACAAGAGAGAAAGCGAGCTAGCCAGATATGAGAGCGAGCCAGACAAGAGAGCAAGCGAGCGTGCCAGATATGAGAGCAAGCGAGCGAGCCAGATATGAGAGCAAGCGAGCGAGCCAGAAATGAGAGCAAGCGAGCCAGCCAGAAATGAGATCAAGCGAGCCAGCCAGATGTGAGAGCGAGCTAGCCAGATATGCAAGCGAGCCAGATAAGAGAGCGAGCCAGACAAGAGAGCAAGCGAGAAAGCCAGATATGAGAGCGAGCGAGCCAGACATGAGAGCAAGCGAGCGAGCCAGATATGAAAGCGAGCGAGCCAGATAAGAGAGCAAGCCAGACAAGAGAGCAATCGTGCGGGCCAGATATTCTATCGAGCAAGCCAGATAAGAGAGCGAGCCAGACAAGAGAGCAAGCGAGCGAGCCAGATATGAGAGCAAGCGAGCCAGCCAGATATGAGAGCGAGCGAGCCAGATAAGAGAGCGAGCAAGACAAGAGAGCAAGCGAGCGAGCCAGATATGAGAGCGAGCGAGCCAGATATGAGAGCAAGCGAGCCAGCCAGATGTGAGAGCGAGCGAGCCAGATATGCGAGCGAGCCAGACAAGAAAGCAAGCGAGCAAGCCAGATATGAGAGCAAGCGAGAAAGCCAGATATGAGAGCAAGCCAGATAAGAGAGCGAACCAGACAAGAGAGCAAGCGAGAAAGCCAGATATGAGAGCGAGCGAGCCAGACATGAGAGCAAGTGAGCGAGCCAGATATGAGAGCGAGCGAGCCAGACATGAGAGCAAGCGAGCGAGCCAGATATGAGAGCGAGCGAGCCAGATAAGAGAGCAAGCCAGACAAGATAGCAAGCGAGCGAGCCAGATATGCTAGCGAGCAAGCCAGATAAGAGAGCGAGCCAGACATGAGAGCAAGCGAGCGAGCAAGATATGAGAGCAAGCGAGCCAGCCAGATATGAGAGCGAGCGAGCCAGATAAGAGAGCGAGCAAGACAAGAGAGCAAGCGAACTAGCCAGATATGAGAGCAAGCGAGTGAGCCAGATTTGAGAGCGAGCGAGCCAGATATGCGAGCGAGCCAGATAAGAGAGCGAGCCAGACAAGAGAGCAAGCGAGCGAGCCAGATATGAGAGCAAGCGAGCGAGCCGGATATGAGAGCAAGCGAGCAAGCCAGATATGAGAGCAAGCGAGCGAGCCAGATTTGAGAGCGAGCGAGCCAGATTTGAGAGCGAGCGAGCCAGATATGTGAGCGAGCCATAAAATAGAGCGAGACAGACAAGAGAGCAAGCGAGCGAGTCAGATATGAGAGCAAGCTAGCAAGCCAGATATAAGCGCAAGCCAGATAAGAGAGCGACCCAGACAAGAGAGCAAGCGAGCGAGCCAGATATGAGAGCAATCGAGCAAGCCAGATGTGAGAGAGAGCGAGGCAGATAAGAGAGCGAGCCAGACAATTAAGCAAGCGAACGAGCCAGATATGAGAGCAAGCGAGCGATCCAGATATGAGAGCGAGCCAGACATGAGAGCGAGCGAGCCAGATATGAGAGCAAGCGAGCGAGCCAGATATGAGAGCAAGCGAGCCAGCCAGATGTGAGAGCGAGCGAGCCAGATATGCGAGCAAGCCAGATAAGAGAGCGAGCCAGACAAGAGAGCAAGCGAGCGAGCTAGATATGAGAGCAAGCGAGAAAGCCAGATGTGAGAGAGAGCGAGGCAGATAAGAGAGCGAGCCAGACAATTAAGCAAGCGAGCGAGCCAGATATTAGAGCAAGCGAGCGATCCAGATATGAGAGCGAGCCAGACATGAGAGCGAGAGAGCCAGATATGAGAGCAAGCGAGCGAACCAGATATGAGAGCAAGCGAGCCAGCCAGATATGAGAGCGAGCGAGCCAGATAAGAGAGCGAGCAAGACAAGAGAGCAAGCGAGCGAGCCAGATATGCGAGCGAGCCAGACAAGAGAGCAAGCGAGAAAGCCAGATATGAGAGCAAGCGAGCGAGCCAGATATGAGAGCAAGCGAGCGAGCCAGAAATGAGAGCAAGTGAGCCAGCCAGATATGAGAGCTAGCCAGATAAGAGAGCGAGCCAGACAAGAGAGCAAGCGAGCGAGCCAGATATGAGAGCGAGCCAGACATGAGAGCGAGCGAGCCAGATATGAGAGCAAGCGAGCAAGCCAGATATGAGAGCAAGCGAGCCAGCCAGATATGAGAGCGAGCGAGCCAGATAAGAGAGCGAGCAAGACAAGAGAGCAAGCGAGCGAGCCAGATATGCGAGCGAGCCAGACAAGAGAGCAAGCGAGAGAGCCAAATATGAGAGCAAGCGAGCGAGCCAGAAATGAGAGCAAGTGAGCCAGCCAGATATGAGAGCTAGCCAGATAAGAGAGCGAGCCAGACAAGAGAGCAAGCGAGCGAGCCAGATATGAGAGCAAGCGAGCCAGCTAGATGTGAGAGCGAGCGAGCCAGATATGCGAGCGAGCCAGATAAGAGAGCGAACCAGATGTGAGAGCGAGCGAGCGAGCCAGATTTGAGAGCAAGCGAACGAGCCATATATTAGAGCAAGCAAGCCAGCCAGATGTGAGAGCGAGCGAGCCAGATATGCGAGCGATCCAGACAGGAGAGCAAGCGAGCGAGCCAGATATGAGAGCAAGCGAGCAAGCCAGATATGAAAGCGAGCCAGATAAGAGAGCGAACCAGACAAGAGAGCAAGCGAGAAAGCCAGATATGAGAGCAAGCGAGCGAGCCAGATTTGAGAGCGAGCGAGCCAGATATGCGAGCGAGCCAGATAAGAGAGCGAGCCAGACAAGAGAGCAAGCGAGCGAGCCAGATATGAGAGCAAGCGAGCGAGCCGGATATGAGAGCAAGCGAGCAAGCCAGATATGAGAGCAAGCGAGCGAGCCAGATTTGAGAGCGAGCGAGCCAGATTTGAGAGCGAGCGAGCCAGATATGTGAGCGAGCCATAAAATAGAGCGAGACAGACAAGAGAGCAAGCGAGCGAGTCAGATATGAGAGCAAGCTAGCAAGCCAGATATAAGCGCAAGCCAGATAAGAGAGCGAGCCAGACAAGAGAGCAAGCGAGCGAGCCAGATATGAGAGCAATCGAGCAAGCCAGATGTGAGAGAGAGCGAGGCAGATAAGAGAGCGAGCCAGACAATTAAGCAAGCAAGCGAGCCAGATATGAGAGCAAGCGAGCGATCCAGATATGAGAGCGAGCCAGACATGAGAGCGAGCGAGCCAGATATGAGAGCAAGCGAGCGAGCCAGATATGAGAGCAAGCGAGCCAGCCAGATGTGAGAGCGAGCCAGCCAGATGTGCGAGCAAGCCAGATAAGAGAGTGAGCCAGACAAGAGAGCAAGCGAGCGAGCCAGATATGAGAGCAAGCGAGCAAGCCAGATGTGAGAGAGAGCGAGGCAGATAAGAGAGCGAGCCAGACAATTAAGCAAGCGAGCAAGCCAGATATTAGAGCAAGCGAGCGATCCAGATATGAGAGCGAGCCAGACATGAGAGCGAGAGAGCCAGATATGAGAGCAAGCGAGCGAGCCAGATATGAGAGCAAGCGAGCGAGCCAGAAATGAGAGCAAGTGAGCCAGCCAGATATGAGAGCTAGCCAGATAAGAGAGCGAGCCAGACAAGAGAGCAAGCGAGCGAGCCAGATATGAGAGCGAGCCAGACATGAGAGCGAGCGAGCCAGATATGAGAGCAAGCGAGCAAGCCAGATATGAGAGCAAGCGAGCCAGCCAGATATGAGAGCGAGCCAGATAAGAGAGCGAGCAAGACAAGAGAGCAAGCGAGCGAGCCAGATATGCGAGCGAGCCAGACAAGAGAGCAAGCGAGAGAGCCAAATATGAGAGCAAGCGAGCGAGCCAGAAATGAGAGCAAGTGAGCCAGCCAGATATGAGAGCTAGCCAGATAAGAGAGCGAGCCAGACAAGAGAGCAAGCGAGCGAGCCAGATATGAGAGCAAGCGAGCCAGCTAGATGTGAGAGCGAGCGAGCCAGATATGCGAGCGAGCCAGATAAGAGAGCGAACCAGATGTGAGAGCGAGCGAGCGAGCCAGATTTGAGAGCAAGCGAGCGAGCCATATATTAGAGCAAGCAAGCCAGCCAGATGTGAGAGCGAGCGAGCCAGATATGCGAGCGAGCCAGACAGGAGAGCAAGCGAGCGAGCCAGATATGAGAGCAAGCGAGCAAGCCAGATATGAGAGCGAGCCAGATAATAGAGCGAACCAGACAAGAGAGCAAGCGAGAAAGCCAGATATGAGAGTGAGCGAGCCAGACATGAGAGTAAGCGAGCGAGCCACATAAGAGAGCCAGCGAGCCACATAAGAGAGCAAGCCAGACAAGTGAGCAAGCGAGCGAGCCAGATATGAGAGCAAGCGAGCAAGCCAGATGTGAGAGCGAGACAGATAAGAGAGCAAGTCAGACAAGAGAGCAAGCGAGCGAGCCAGATATGCTAGCGAGCAAGCCAGATAAGAGAGCGAGCCAGACAAGAGAGCAAGCGAGCGAGCCAGATATGAGAGCAAGCGAGCAATCCAGATATGAGAGCGAGCCAGATAAGAGAGCGAACCAGACAAGAGAGCAAGCGAGAAAGTCAGATATGAGAGCGAGCGAGCCAGACATGAGAGCAAGCGAGCGAGCCAGATATGAGAGCGAGCGAGCCAGATAAGAGAGCAAGCCAGACAAGAGAGCAAGCGAGTGAGCCAGATATGCTAGCGAGCAAGCCAGATAAGAGAGCGAGCCAGACAAGAGAGCAAGCGAGCGAGCCAGATATGAGAGCAAGCGAGCAAGCCAGATGTGAGAGCGAGACAGATAAGAGAGCAAGCCAGACAAGAGAGCAAGCGAGTGAGCCAGATATGCTAGCGAGCAAGCCAGATAAGAGAGCGAGCCAGACTAGAGAGCAAGCGAGCGAACCAGACAAGAGAGCAAGCGAGAAAGTCAGATATGAGAGCGAGCGAGCCAGACATGAGAGCAAGCGAGCGATCCAGATATGAGAGCGAGCGAGCCAGATATGCTAGCGAGCAAGCCAGATAAGAGAGCGAGCGAGCGAGCTAGATATGAGAGCAAGCGAGCGAGCCAGATGTGAGAGCGAGACAGATAAGAGAGCAAGTCAGACAAGAGAGCAAGCGAGCGAGCAAGATATGCGAGCGAGCCAGATAAGAGAGCGAGCCAGACAAGAGAGCAGCGAGCGAGCCAGGCCAGATATGAGAGCAAGCGAGCAAGCCAGATGTGAGAGAGAGCGAGGCAGATAAGAGAGCGAGCCAGACAATTAAGCAAGCGAGCGAGCCAGATATGAGAGCAAGCGAGCGATCCAGATAAGAGAGCAAGCGAGCTAGCCAGATATGAGAGCGAGCCAGACAAGAGAGCAAGCAAGCGAGCCAGATATGAGAGCAAGCGAGCGAGCCAGATATGAGAGCAAGCGAGCGAGCCAGATATGAGAGCGAGCGAGCCAGATATGAGAGCAAGCAAGCGAGCCAGATATGAGAGCAAGCGAGCTAGCCAGATATGAGAGCGAGCCAGACAAGAGAGCAAGCAAGCGAGCCAGATATGAGAGCAAGCGAGTGAGCCAGATATGAGAGCAAGCGAGCGAGCCAGAAATGAGAGCAAGCGAGCCAGCCAGAAATGAGAGCAAGTGAGCCAGCCAGATGTGAGAGCGAGCGAGCCAGATATGCGAGCGAGTCAGATAAGAGAGCGAGCCAGACAAGAGAGCAAGCGAGAAAGCAAGATATGAGAGCAAGCGAGTCAGACATGAGAGCAATCGAGCGAGCCAGATATGAGACCGAGCGAGCCAGATAAGAGAGCAAGCCAGACAAGAAAGCAAGCGTGCGAGCCAGATATGCTAGCGAGCAAGCAAGATAAGAGGGCGAGCCAGAAAAGAGAGCAAGCGAGCGAGCCAGATATGAGAGTAAGCGAGCCAGCCAGATATGAGAGTGAGCGAGCCAGATAAGAGAGCGAGCAAGACAAGAGAGCAAGCGAACTAGCCAGATATGAGAGCATGCGAGCGAGCCAGATAAGAGAGCGAGCCAGATAAGAGAGCGAGCCAGCCAAGAGAGCAAGCGAGCGAGCCAGATATGAGAGCAAGCGAGCGAGCCGGATATGAGAGCAAGCGAGCAAGCCAGATATGAGAGCAAGCGAGCGAGCCAGATTTGAGAGCGACCGAGCCAGATTTGAGAGCGAGCGAGCCAGATATGTGAGCGAGCCATAAAAGAGAGTGAGACAGACAAGAGAGAAAGCGAGCTAGCCAGATATGAAAGCGAGCCAGACAAGAGAGCAAGCGAGCGAGCCAGATATGAGAGCAAGCGAGCGAGCCAGATATGAGAGCAAGCGAGCGAGCCAGAAATGAGAGCAAGCGAGCCAGCCAGAAATGAGAGCAAGCGAGCCAGCCAGATGTGAGAGCGAGCTAGCCAGATATTCGAGTGAGCCATATAAGAGAGCGAGCCAGACAAGAGAGCAAGCGAGAAAGCCAGATATGAGAGCGAGCGAGCCAGACATGAGAGCAAGCGAGCGAGCCAGATATGAGAGCGAGCGAGCCAGATAAGAGAGCAAGCCAGACAAGAGAGCAAGCGTGCGAGCCAGATATTCTAGCGAGCAAGCCAGATCAGAGAGCAAGCCAGACAAGAGAGCAAGCGAGCGAGCCAGATATGAGAGCAAGCGTGCCAGCCAGATATGAGAGCGAGCGAGCCAGATAAGAGAGCGAGCAAGACAAGAGAGCAAGCGAGCGAGCCAGATATGAGAGAGAGCGAGCCAGATATGAGAGCAAGCGAGCCAGCCAGATGTGAGAGCAAGCGAGCGAGCCAGAAATGAGAGCAAGCGAGCCAGCCAGAAATGAGAGCAAGCGAGCCAGCCAGATGTGAGAACGAGCTAGCCAGATATTCGAGTGAGCCATATAAGAGAGCGAGCCAGACAAGAGAGCAAGCGAGAAAGCCAGATATGAGAGCGAGCGAGCCAGACATGAGAGCAAGCGAGCGAGCCAGATATGAGAGCGAGCGAGCCAGATAAGAGAGCAAGCCAGACAAGAGAGCAAGCGTGCGAGCCAGATATTCTAGCGAGCAAGCCAGATCAGAGAGCAAGCCAGACAAGAGAGCAAGCGAGCGAGCCAGATATGAGAGCAAGCGAGCAAGCCGGATATGAGAGCAAGCGAGCACGCCAGATATGAGAGCAGGCGAGCGAGCCAGATTTGAGAGCGAGCGAGCCAAATTTGAGAGTGAGCGAGCCAGATATGTGAGCGAGCCATAAAAGAGAGCGAGACAGACAAGAGAGAAAGTGAGCGAGCCAGATATGAGAGCAAGCTAGCAAGCCAGATATGAGAGCGAGCCAGATAAGAGAGCGAGCCAGACAAGAGAGCAAGCGAGCGAGTCAGATATGAGAGCAAGCGAGCCAGCTCGATGTGAGAGCGAGCGAGCCAGATATGCGAGCGAGCCAGATAAGAGAGCGAGCCAGACAAGAGAGCAAGCGAGCGAGCCAGATATGAGAGCAAGCGAGCGAGCCAGATATGAGAGCAAGCAAGCCAGCCAGATGTGAGAGCGAGCGAGCCAGATATGCGAGCGAGCCAGATAATAGAGCGAAATAGACAAGAGAGCAAGCGATCGAGCCAGATATGAGAGCAAGCGAGTAAGCCAGATATGAGAGCGAGCCAGACAAGAGAGCAGCGAGCGAGCCAGATATGAGAGCAAGCGAGCAAGCCAGATGTGAGAGAGAGCGAGGCAGATAAGAGAGCGAGCCAGACAATTAAGCAAGCGAGCGAGCCAGATATGAGAGCAAGCTAGCGAGCCAGATATGAGAGCAAGCGAGCGAGCCAGAAATGAGAGCAAGCAAGCCAGCCAGAAATGAGAGCAAGCGAGCCAGCCAGATGTGAGAGCGAGCTAGCCAGATATGCGAGCGAGCCAGATAAGAGAGCGAGCCAGACAAGAGAGCAAGCGAGAAAGCCAGATATGAGAGCGAGCGAGCCAGACATGAGAGCAAGCGAGCGAGCCAGATATGAGAGCGAGCGAGCCAGACAAGAGAGCAAGCGTGCGAGCCAGATATTCTAGCGAGCAAGCCAGATAAGAGAGCGAGCCAGACAAGAGAGCAAGCGAGCGAGCCAGATATGAGAGCAAGCGAGCAAGCCAGATGTGAGAGAGAGCGAGGCAGATAAGAGAGCGCGCCAGGCAATTAAGCAAGCGAGCGAGCCAGATATGAGAGCAAGCGAGCGATCCAGATATGAGAGCGAGCCAGACTTGAGAGCGAGCGAGCCAAATATGAGAGCAAGCGAGCGAGCCAGATATGAGAGCAAGCAAGCCAGCCAGATGTGAGAGCGAGCGAGCCAGATATGCGAGCAAGCCAGATAAGAGAGCGAGCCAGACAAGAGAGCAAGCGAGCGAGCCAGATATGAGAGCAAGCGAGCAAGCCAGATATGAGAGCGAGCCAGAAATGAGAGCGAGCGAGCCAGATATGAGAGCAAGCGAGCGTGCCAGATATGAGAGCAAGCGAGCCAGCCAGATATGAGAGCGAGCGAGCCAGATAAGAGAGCGAGCAAGACAAGAGAGCAAGCGAGCGAGCCAGATATGCGAGCGAGCCAGACAAGAGAACAAGCGAGAGAGCCAGATATGAGAGCAAGCGAGCGAGCCAGATATGAGAGCAAGCGAGCGAGCCAGAAATGAGAGCAAGTGAGCCAGCCAGATATTAGAGCTAGCCAGATAAGAGAGGGAGCCAGACAAGAGAGCAAGCGAGCAAGCCAGATATGAGAGCAAGCGAGCCAGCTAGATGTGAGAGCGAGCGAGCCAGACAAGAGAGCAAGCGAGCGAGCCAGATATGAGAGCAAGCGAGCAATCCAGATATGAGATCGAGCGAGCCAGACATGAGAGCAAGCGAGCGAGCCAGATATGAGAGCGAGCGAGCCAGATAAGAGAGCAAGCCAGACAAGAGAGCAAGTGAGCGAGCTAGATATGCTAGCGAGCAAGCCAGATAAGAGAGCGAGCCAGACAAGAGAGCAAGCGAGCGAGCCAGATATGAGAGCAAGCGAGCGAGCCGGATATGAGAGCAAGCGAGCAAGCCAGATATGAGAGCAAGCGAGCCAGATTTGAGAGCGAGCGAGCCAGATATGTGAGCGAGTCATGAAAGAGAGCGAGACAGACAAGAGAGAAAGCGAGCGAGCCAGATATGAGAGCAAGCTAGCAAGCCAGATATGAGAGCGAGCCAGATAAGAGAGCGAGCCAGACAAGAGAGCAAGCGAGCGAGCCAGATAAGAGAGCGAGCAAGCGAGCCAGCTCGATGTGAGAGCGAGCGAGCCAGATATGCGAGCGAGCCAGATAAGAGAGCGAGCCAGACAAGAGAGCAAGCGAGCGAGCCAGATATGAGAGAGAGCGAGGCAGATAAGAGAGCGAGACAGACAATTAAGCAAGCGAGCAAGCCAGATATGAGAGCAAGCGAGCGATCCAGATATGAGAGCGAGCCAGACATGAGAGCGAGCGAGCCAGATATGAGAGCAAGCGAGCCAGATATGAGAGCAAGCGAGCCAGCCAGATATGAGAACGAGCGAGCCAGATAAGAGAGCGAGCAAGACAAGAGAGCAAGCGAGCGAGCCAGATATGAGAGGAAGCGAGCGAGCCAGATATGAGAGCAAGCGAGCGAGCCAGAAATGAGTGCAAGCGAGCCAGCCAGAAATGAGAGCAAGCGAGCCAGCCAGATGTGAGAGCGAGCTAGCCAGATATGCGAGCGAGCCAGATAAGAGAGCGAGCCAGACAAGAGAGCAAGCGAGAAAGCCAGATATGAGAGCGAGCCAGACATGAGAGCAAGCGAGCGAGCCAGATATGAGAGCGAGCAAGCCAGATAAGAGAGCAAGCCAGACAAGAGAGCAAGCGTGCGAGCCAGATATTCTAGCGAGCAAGCCAGATAAGAGAGCGAGCCAGACAAGAGAGCAAGCGAGAGAGCCAGATATGAGAGCAAGCGAGCCAGCCAGATATGAGAGCGATCGAGCCAGATAAGAGAGCGAGCAAGACAAGAGAGCAAGCGAGCGAGCCAGATATGAGAGCGAGCGAGCCAGATATGAGAGCAAGCGAGCCAGCCAGATGTGAGAGCGAGCGAGCCAGATATGCGAGCGAGCCAGACAAGAAAGCAAGCGAGCGAGCCAGATAAGAGAGCGAACCAGATGTGAGAGCGAGCGAGCCAGATATGAGAGCAAGCGAGCGAGCCAGATATGAGAGCAAGCAAGCCAGCCAGATGTGAGAGCGAGCGAGCCAGATATGCGAGCGAGCCAGACAAGAGAGCAAGCGAGCGAGCCAGATATGAGAGCAAGCGAGCAAGCCAGATATGAGAGCGAGCCAGATAAGAGAGCGAACCAGACAAGAGAGCAAGCGAGAAAGCCAGATATGAGAGTGAGCGAGCCAGACATGAGAGCAAGCGAGCGAGCCAGATAAGAGAGCCAGCGAGCCAGATAAGAGAGCAAGCCAGACAAGAGAGCAAGCGAGCGAGCCAGATATGCTAGCGAGCAAGCCAGATAAGAGAGCGAGACAGACAAGAGAGCAAGCGAGCGAGCCAGATATGAGAGCAAGCGAGCGAGCCAGATGTGAGAGCGAGACAGATAAGAGAGCAAGCCAGACAAGAGAGCAAGCGAGCGAGCCAGATATGCTAGCGAGCAAGCCAGATAAGAGAGCGAGCCAGACAAGAGAGCAAGCGAGCGAGCCAGATATAAGAGCAAGCGAGCGAACCAGATGTGAGAGTGAGCGAGCAAGATATGCGAGCGAGCCAGATAAGAGAGCGAGCCAGACAAGAGAGCAGCGAGCGAGCCAGATATGAGAGCAAGCGAGCAAACCAGATGTGAGAGAGAGCGAGGCAGATAAGAGAGCGAGACAGACAATTAAGCAAGCGAGCGAGCCAGATATGAGAGCAAGCGAGCGATCCACATATGAGAGCGAGCCAGACATGAGAGCGAGCGAGCCAGACATGAGAGCGAGCCAGCCAGATATGAGACCAAGCAAGCGAGCCAGATATGAGAGCAAGCAAGCCAGCCAGATATGAGAGCGAGAGAGCCAGATAAGAGAGCGAGCAAGACAAGAGAGCAAGCAAGCTAGCCAGATATGAGAGCAAGCGAGCGAGCCAGATTTGAGAGCAAGCGAGCGAGCCAGATATGAGAGCAAGCGAGCAAGCCAGATATGAGAGCGAGACAGATAAGAGAGCGAACCAGACAAGAGAGCGAGCGAGCCAGATATGAGAGCGAGCGAGCCAGATATGAGAGCAAGTGAGCCAGCCAGATGTGAGAGCGAGCGAGCCAGATATGCGAGTGAGCCAGATAAAAGAGCGAGCCAGACAAGAGAGCAAGCGAGCGAGCCAGATATGAGAGCAAGTGAGCAAGCCAGATATGAGAGCGAGCCAGATAAGAGAGCAAACCAGACAAGAGAGCAAGTGAGAAAGCCAGATATGAGATCGAGCGAATCAGACATGAGAGCAATCGAGCGAGCCAGATATGAGAGCAAGCGAGCCAGATATGCGAGCGAGCCAGATAAGAGAGCGAGCCAGACAAGAGAGCAAGCGAGCGAGCCAGATATGAGAGCAAGCGAGCCAGATAAGAGAGCAAGCCAGACAAGAGAGCAAGCGAGCGAGCCAGATATAGAGCAAGCGAGTGAGCCAGATATGAGAGTGAGCCAGATAAGAGAGCGAACCAGACAAGAGAGCAAGTGGGAAAGCCAGAAATGAGAGCGAGCGAGCCAGACATGAGAGCAAGTGAGCGAGCCAGATATGAGAGCGAGCTAGCCAGATAAGAGAGCAAGCCAGACAAGAGAGCAAGCGAGCGAGCCAGATATAGAGCAAGCGAGCGAGCCAGATGTGAGAGCGAGACAGATAAGAGAGAAAGCCAGACAAGAGAGCAAGCGAGCGAGCCAGATATGCTAGCGAGCAAGCCAGATAAGAGAGCGAGCCAGACAAAAGAGCAAGTGAGCGAGCCAGATATGAGAGCAAGCGACCGAGCCAGATATGGCAGCGAGCAAGCAAGATATGCGAGCGAGCCAGATAAGAGAGCGAGCCAGACAAGAGAGCAGCGAGCGAGCCAGATATGAGAGCAAGCGAGCGAGCCAGATATGAGAGCAAGCGAGCCAGCCAGATATGAGAGCGAGCAAGCCAGATAAGAGAGCGAGCAAGACAAGAGAGCAAGCGAGCTAGCCAGATATGAGAGCAATCGAGCGAGCCAGATTTGAGAGCAAGCGAGTAAGCCAGATATGGGAGCAAGCGAGCAAGCCAGATATGAAAGCGAGACAGATAAGAGAGCGAACCAGACAAGAGAGCAAGCGAGCGAGCCAGATATGAGAGCGAGCGAGCCAGATATGAGAGCAAGCGAGCCAGCCAGATGTGAGAGCGAGCGATTCAGATATGCGAGCGAGCCAGATAAGAGAGCGAGCCAGACAAGAGAGCAAGCGAGCGAGCCAGATATGAGAGCAAGCGAGCAAGCCAGATATGGGAGCGAGCGAGCCAGACATGAGAGCAAGCGAGCGAGCCAGATACGAGAGCGAGCGAGCCAAATATGAGAGCAAGCGAGCAAGCCAGATATGAGAGTGAGCCAGATAAGAGAGCGAACCAGACAAAAGAGCATGCAAGAAAGCCAGATATGAGAGCGAGCGAGACAGACATGAGAGCAAGTGAGCGAGCCAGATATGAGAGCGAGCGAGCCAGATAAGAGAGCAAGCCAGACAAGAGAGCAAGCGAGCGAGCCAGAAATGCTAGCGAGCAAGCCAGATAATAGAGCGAGCCAGACATAAGAGCAAGCGAGCGAGCCAGATACAGAGCAAGCGAGCAAGCCAGATGTGAGAGCGAGACAGATAAGAGAGCAAGCCAGACAAGAGAGCAAGCGAGCGAGCCAGATATGAGAGCAAGCGAGCAAGCCAGATGTGAGAGAGAGCGAGGCAGATAAGAGAGCGAGCCAGACAATTAAGCAAGCGAGCGAGCCAGATATGAGAGCAAGCGAGCAATCCAGATATGAGAGCGAGCCAGACATGAGAGCGAGCGAGCCAGATATGAGAGCAAGCGAGCGAGCCAGATATGAGAGCAAGCGAGCCAGCCAGATATGAGAGCGAGCGAGCCAGATAAGAGAGCGAGCAAGACAAGAGAGCAAGCGAGCTAGCCAGATATGAGAGCGAGCCAGACAAGAGAGCAAGTAAGCGAGCCAGATATGAGAGCAAGCGAGCCAGCCAGATATGAGAGCGAGCGAGCCAAATAAGAGAGCGAGCAAGACAAGAGAGCAAGCGAGCGAGCCAGATATGAGAGCAAGCGAGCCAGCCAGATATGAGAGCGAGCAAGCCAGATATGAGAGCGAGCCAGACAAGAGAGCAAGCGAGCGAGCCAAATATGAGAGCAAGCGAGCAAGCCAGATGTGAGAGAGAGCGAGGCAGATAAGAGAGCGAGACAGACAATTAAGCAAGCGAGCGAGCCAGATATGAGAGCAAGCGAGCAATCCAGATATGAGAGCAAGCCAGACATGAGAGCGAGCGAGCCAGATATGAGAGCAAGCGAGCGAGCCAGATATGAGAGCAAGCGAGCCAGCCAGATATGAGAGCGAGCGAGCCAGATAAGAGAGCGAGCAAGACAAGAGAGCAAGCGAGCTAGCCAGATTTGCGAGCGAGCCAGATAAGAGAGCGAGCCAGACAAGAGAGCAAGCGAGAAAGCCAGATATGAGAGCGAGCGAGCCAGACATGAGAGCAAGCGAGCGAGCCAGATATGAGAGCGAGCGAGCCAGATAAGAGAGCAAGCCAGACAAGAGAGCAAGCGTGCGAGCCAGATATTCTAGCGAGCAAGCCAGATAAGAGAGCGAGCCAGACAAGCGAGCAAGCGAGCGAGCCAGATATGAGAGCAAGCGAGCCAGCCAGATATGAGAGCGAGCGAGCCAGATATGCGAGCGAGCCAGACAAGAGAGCAAGCGAGCGAGCCAGATATGAGAGCGAGCGAGCCAGATATGAGAGCAAGAGAGCCAGCCAGATGTGAGAGCGAGCGATTCAGATATGGGAGCGAGCCAGATAAGAGAGCGAGCCAGACAAGAGAGCAAGCGAGCGAGCCAGATATGAGAGCAAGCGAGCAAGCCAGATATGAGAGCGAGCGAGCCAGACATGAGAGCAAGCGAGCGAGCCAGATACGAGAGCGAGCGAGCCAAATATGAGAGCAAGCGAGCAAGCCAGATATGAGAGTGAGCCAGATAAGAGAGCGAACCAGACAAAAGAGCATGCAAGAAAGCCAGATATGAGAGCGAGCGAGACAGACATGAGAGCAAGTGAGCGAGCCAGATATGAGAGCGAGCGAGCCAGATAAGAGAGCAAGCCAGACAAGAGAGCAAGCGAGCGAGCCAGAAATGCTAGCGAGCAAGCCAGATCATAGAGCGAGCCAGACATAAGAGCAAGCGAGCGAGCCAGATACAGAGCAAGCGAGCAAGCCAGATGTGAGAGCGAGACAGATAAGAGAGCAAGCCAGACAAGAGAGCAAGCGAGCGAGCCAGATATGCTAGCGAGCAAGCCAGATAAGAGAGCCAGCCAGACAAGAGAGCAAGCGAGCGAGCCAGATATGAGAGCAAGCGAGCAAGCCAGATGTGAGAGAGAGCGAGGCAGATAAGAGAGCGAGCCAGACAATTAAGCAAGCGAGCGAGCGAGATATGAGAGCAAGCGAGCAATCCAGATATGAGAGCGAGCCAGACATGAGAGCGAGCAAGCCAGATATGAGAGCAAGCGAGCGAGCCAGATATGAGAGCAAGCGAGCCAGCCAGATATGAGAGCGAGCGAGCCAGATAAGAGAGCGAGCAAGACAAGAGAGCAAGCGAGCTAGCCAGATATGAGAGCGAGCCAGACAAGAGAGCAAGTAAGCGAGCCAGATATGAGAGCAAGCGAGCCAGCCAGATATGAGAGCGAGCGAGCCAAATAAGAGAGCGAGCAAGACAAGAGAGCAAGCGAGCGAGCCAGATATGAGAGCAAGCGAGCCAGCCAGATATGAGAGCGAGCGAGCCAGATAAGAGAGTGAGCAAGACAAGAGAGCAAGCGAGCTAGCCAGATTTGCGAGCGAGCCAGATAAGAGAGCGAGCCAGACAAGAGAGCAAGCGAGAAAGCCAGATATGAGAGCGAGCGAGCCAGACATGAGAGCAAGCAAGCGAGCCAGATATGAGAGCGAGCGAGCCAGATAAGAGAGCAAGCCAGACAAGAGAGCAAGCGTGCGAGCCAGATATTCTAGCGAGCAAGCCAGATAAGAGAGCGAGCCAGACAAGCGAGCAAGCGAGCGAGCCAGATATGAGAGCAAGCGAGCCAGCCAGATATGAGAGCGAGCGAGCCAGATATGCGAGCGAGCCAGACAAGAGAGCAAGCGAGAGAGCCAGATATGAGAGCAAGCGAGCGAGCCAGATAGGAGAGCAAGCGAGCGAGCCAGAAATGAGAGCAAGTGAGCCAGCCAGAAATGAGAGCTAGCCAGATAAGAGAGCGAGCCAGACAAGAGAGCAAGCGAGCGAGCCAGATATGAGAGCAAGCGAGCAAGCTAGATGTGAGAGCGAGCGAGCCAGATATGCGAGCGAGACAGATAAGAGAGCGAACCAGATGTGAGAGCGAGCGAGCCAGATATGAGAGCAAGCGAGCGAGCCAGATATTAGAGCAAGCAAGCCAGCCAGATGTGAGAGAGAGCGAGCCAGATATGCGAGCGAGCCAGACAAGAGAGCAAGCCAGCGAGCCAGATATGAGAGAAAGCGAGCAAGCCAGATATGAGAGCAAGCCAGATAAGAGAGCGAACCAGACAAGAGAGCAAGCGAGCGAGCCAGATATGAAAGCAAGCGAGCCAGCTAGATGTGAGAGCAAGCGAGCCAGATATGCAAGCGAGCCAGATAAGAGCGAACCAGATGTGAGAGCGAGCGAGCGAGCCAGATATGAGAGCAAGCGAGCGAGCCAGATATGAAAGCAAGCGAGCCAGATGAGAGAGCGAGCGAGCAAGATATGCGAACGAGCCAGATAAGAGAGCGAGCCAGACAAGAGAGCAGCGAGCGAGCCAGATATGAGAGCAAGCGAGCAAGCCAGATGTGAGAGAGAGCGAGGCAGATAAGAGAGCGAGACAGACAATTAAGCAAGCGAGCAAGCCAGATATGAGAGCAAGCGAGCGATCCAGATATGAGAGCGAGCAAGACATGAGAGCGAGCGAGCCAGATATGAGAGCAAGCGAGCCAGATATGAGAGCAAGCGAGCCAGCCAGATATGAGAGCGAGCGAGCCAGATAAGAGAGCGAGCAAGACAAGAGAGCAAGCGAGCGAGCCAGATATGAGAGCAAGCGAGCGAGCCAGATATGAGAGCAAGCGAGCGAGCCAGAAATGAGTGCAAGCGAGCCAGCCAGAAATGAGAGCAAGCGAGCCAGCCAGATGTGAGAGCGAGCTAGCTAGATATGCGAGCGAGCCAGATAAGAGAGCGAGCCAGACAAGAGAGCAAGCGAGAAAGCCAGATATGAGAGCGAGCGAGCCAGACATGAGAGCAAGCGAGCGAGCCAGATATGAGAGCGAGCAAGCCAGATAAGAGAGCAAGCCAGACAAGAGAGCAAGCGTCTGAGCCAGATATTCTAGCGAGCAAGCCAGATAAGAGAGCGAGCCAGACAAGAGAGCAAGCGAGCGAGCCAGATATGAGAGCAAGCGAGCCAACCAGATATGAGACCGAGCGAGCCAGATAAGAGAGCGAGCAAGACAAGAGAGCAAGCGAGCGAGCCAGATATGAGAGCGAGCGAGCCAGATATGAGAGCAAGCGAGCCAGCCAGATGTGAGAGCGAGCGAGAAAGATATGCGAGCGAGCCAGATAAGAGAGCGAGCCAGACAAGAGAGCAAGCGAGCGAGCCAGATATGAGAGCAAGCGAGCGAGCCGGATATGAGAGCAAGCGAGCAAGCCATATATGAGAACAAGCAAGCGAGCCAGATTTGAGAGCGAGCGAGCCAGATATGCGAGCGAGCCATAAAAGAGCGAGACAGACAAGAGAGCAAGCAAGCGAGCCAGAAATGAGAGCAAGCTAGCAAGCATGATATGAGAGCGAGCCAGATGAGAGAGCGAGCCAGACAAGAGAGCAAGCGAGCGAGCCAGATATGAAAGCAAGCGAGCCAGCTAGATGTGAGAGCAAGCGAGCCAGATATGCGAGCGAGCCAGATAAGAGAGCGAACCAGATGTGAGAGCGAGCGAGCGAGCCAGATATGAGAGCAAGCGAGCGAGCCAGATATGAAAGCAAGCAAGCCAGCCAGATGTGAGAGCGAGCGAGCAAGATATGCGAGCGAGCCAGATAAGAGAGCGAGCCAGACAAGAGAGCAAGCGAGCGAGCCAGATATGAGAGCAAGCGAGCAAGCCAGATATGAGAGCGAGCCAGAAAAGAGAGCGAACCAGACAAGAGAGCAAGCGAGAAAGCCAGATATGAGAGTGAGCGAGCCAGACATGAGAGCAAACGAGCGAGCCAGATATGCTAGCGAGCAAGCCAGATAAGAGAGCGAGCCAGACAAGAGAGCAAGCGAGCGAGCCAGATATGAAAGCAAGCGAGCCAGCTAAATGTGAGAGCAAGCGAGCCAGATATGCGAGCGAGCCAGATAAGAGAGCGAATCAGATGTGAGAGCGAGCGAGCCAGATATGAGAGCAAGCGAGCGAGCCAGATATGAAAGCAAGCAAGCCAGCCAGATGTGAGAGCGATCGAGCAAGATATGCGAGCGAGCCAGATAAAAGAGCGAGCCAGACAAGAGAGCAAGCGAGCGAGCCAAATATGAGAGCAAGCGAGCAAGCCAGATATTAGAGCGAGCCAGATAAGAGAGTGAACCAGACAAGAGAGCAAGCGAGAAAGCCAGATATGAGAGTGAGCGAGCCAGACATGAGAGCAAGCGAGCGAGCCAGATAAGAGAGCCAGCGAGCCAGATAAGAGAGCAAGCCAGACAAGAGAGCAAGCGAGCGAGCCAGATATGCTAGCGAGCAAGCCAGATAAGAGAGCGAGCCAGACAAGAGAGCAAGCGAGCCAGATATGAGAGCAAGCGAGCGAGCCAGATGTGAGAGCGAGACAGATAAGAGAGCAAGCCAGACAAGAGAGTAAGCGAGCGAGCCAGATATGCTAGCGAGCAAGCCAGATAAGAGAGCGAGCCAGACAAGAGAGCAAGCAAGCGAGCCAGATATAAGAGCAAGCGAGCGAGCCAGATGTGAGAGTGAGCGAGCAAGATATGTGAGCGAGCCAGACAAGAGAGCAGCGAGCGAGCCAGATTTGAGAGCAAGCGAGCAAGCCAGATGTGAGAGAGAGCGAGGCAGATAAGAGAGCGAGACAGACAATTAAGCAAGCGAGCGAGCCAGATATGAGAGCAAGCGAGCGATCCAGATATGAGAGCGAGCCAGACATGAGAGCGAGCAAGCCAGACATGAGAGCGAGCCAGATATGAGAGCAAGCGAGCGAGCCAGATATGAGAGCAAGCGAGCCAGCCAGATATGAGAGCGAGCGAGCCAGATAAGAGAGCGAGCAAGACAAGAGAGCAAGCGAGCTAGCCATATATGAGAGCGAGCCAGACAAGAGAGCAAGCGAGTGAGCCAGATATGAGAGCAAGCAAGCCAGCCAGATATGAGAGCGAGCGAGCCAGATAAGAGAGCGAGCAAGACAAGAGAGCAAGCGAGCTAGCCAGATATGAGAGCAAGCAAGCGAGCCAGATTTGAGAGCAAGCGAGCGAGCCAGATATGAGAGCAAGCGAGCAAGCCAGATATGAGAGCGAGTGAGCCAGATAAGAGAGCGAGCCAGACAAGAGAGCAAGTGAGCGAGCCAGATATGAGAGCAAGCGAGCAAGCCAGATATGAGAGCGAGCCAGATTAGAGAGCAAACCAGACAAGAGAGCAAGCGAAAAAGCCAGATATGAGAGCGAGCGAGCCAGACATGAGAGCAATCGAGCGAGCCAGATATGAGAGCGAGCGAGCCAGACATGAGATCAAGCGAGCCAGATATGAGAGCAAGCGAGCCAGATAAGAGAGCAAGCCAGACAAGAGAGAAAGCGAGCGAGCCAGATATGCTAGCGAGCAAGCCAGATAAGAGAGCGAGCCAGACAAGAGAGCAAGCGAGCGAGCCAGATATGAGAGCAAGCGAGCAAGCCAGATGTGAGAGAGAGACAGATAAGAGAGCAAGTCAGACAAGAGAGCAAGCGAGCGAGCCAGATATGCTAGTGAGCAAGCCAGATAAGAGAGCAAGTGAGCGAGCCAGATATGAGAGCAAGCGAGCAAGCCAGATGTGAGAGCGAGACAGATAAGAGAGCAAGTCAGACAAGAGAGCAAGCGAGCGAGCCAGATATGAGAGCAAGCGAGCAAGCCAGATATGAGAGCGAGCCAGATAAGAGAGCGAACCAGACAAGAGAGCAAGCGAGAAAGTCAGATATGAGAGCGAGCGAGCCAGACATGAGAGCAAGCGAGCGAGCCAGATATGAGAGCGAGCGAGCCAGATAAGAGAGGAAGCCAGACAAGAGAGCAAGCGAGCGAGCCAGATATGCTAGCGAGCAAGCCAGATAAGAGAGCGAGCCAGACAAGAGAGCAAGCGAGCGAGCCAGATATGAGAGCAAGCGAGCAAGCCAGATGTGAGAGCGAGACAAATAAGAGAGCAAGTCAGACAAGAGCAAGCGAGCGAGCCAGATATGCTAGCGAGCAAGCCAGATAAGAGAGCGAGCCAGACAAGAGAGCAAGCGAGTGAGCCAGATATGAGAGCAAGCGAGCAAGCCAGATATGAGAGCGAGCCAGATAAGAGAGCTGACCAGACAAGAGAGCAAGCGAGAAAGTCAGATATGAGAGCGAGCGAGCCAGACATGAGAGCAAGCGAGCGAGCCAGATATGAGAGCGAGCGAGCCAGATAAGAGAGGAAGCCAGACAAGAGAGCAAGCGAGCGAGCCAGATATGCTAGCGAGCAAGCCAGATAAGAGAGCGAGCCAGACAAGAGAGCACGCGAGCGAGCCAGATATGAGAGCAAGCGAGCAAGCCAGATGTGAGAGCGAGACAGATAAGAGAGCAAGCCAGACAAGAGAGGAAGCGAGAAAGCCAGATATGAGAGCGAGCGAGCCAGACATGAGAGCAATCGAGCGAGCCAGATATGAGAGCGAGCGAGCCAGACATGAGATCAAGCGAGCCAGATATGAGAGCAAGCGAGCCAGATAAGAGAGCAAGCCAGACAAGAGAGCAAGCGAGCGAGCCAGATATGCTAGCGAGCAAGCCAGATAAGAGAGCGAGCCAGACAAGAGAGCAAGCGAGCGAGCCAGATATGAGAGCAAGCGAGCAAGCCAGATGTGAGAGAGAGACAGATAAGAGAGCAAGTCAGACAAGAGAGCAAGCGAGCGAGCCAGATATGCTAGTGAGCAAGCCAGATAAGAGAGCAAGTGAGCGAGCCAGATATGAGAGCAAGCGAGCGAGCCAGATATGAGAGCAAGCGAGCAAGCCAGATATGAGAGCGAGCCAGATAAGAGAGCGAACCAGACAAGAGAGCAAGCGAGAAAGTCAGATATGAGAGCGAGCGAGCCAGACATGAGAGCAAGCGAGCGAGCCAGATATGAGAGCGAGCGAGCCAGATAAGAGAGGAAGCCAGACAAGAGAGCAAGCGAGCGAGCCAGATATGCTAGCGAGCAAGCCAGATAAGAGAGCGAGCCAGACAAGAGAGCAAGCGAGCGAGCCAGATATGAGAGCAAGCGAGCAAGCCAGATGTGAGAGCGAGACAAATAAGAGAGCAAGTCAGACAAGAGCAAGCGAGCGAGCCAGATATGCTAGCGAGCAAGCCAGATAAGAGAGCGATCCAGACAAGAGAGCAAGCGAGCGAGCCAGATATGAGAGCAAGCGAGCAAGCCAGATATGAGAGCGAGCCAGATAAGAGAGCTGACCAGACAAGAGAGCAAGCGAGAAAGTCAGATATGAGAGCGAGCGAGCCAGACATGAGAGCAAGCGAGCGAGCCAGATATGAGAGCGAGCGAGCCAGATAAGAGAGGAAGCCAGACAAGAGAGCAAGCGAGCGAGCCAGATATGCTAGCGAGCAAGCCAGATAAGAGAGCGAGCCAGACAAGAGAGCAAGCGAGCGAGCCAGATATGAGAGCAAGCGAGCAAGCCAGATGTGAGAGCGAGACAGATAAGAGAGCTAGCCAGATGAGAGAGCAAGCGAGCGAGCCAGATATGAGAGCAAGCGAGTAAGCCAGATATGAGAGTTAGCCACATAAGAGAGCGAACCAGACAAGAGAGCAAGCGAGAAAGTCAGATATGAGAGCGAGCGAGCCAGACATGAGAGCAAGCGAGCGAGCCAGATATGAGAGCGAGCGAGCCAGATAAGAGAGCAAGCCAGACAAGAGAGCAAGCGAGCGAGCCAGATATGCTAGCGAGCAAGCCAGATAAGAGAGCGAGCGAGCGAGCTAGATATGAGAGCAAGCGAGCGAGCCAGATGTGAGAGCGAGACAGATAAGAGAGCAAGCGAGCGAGCAAGATATGCGAGCGAGCCAGATAAGAGAGCGAGCCAGGCAAGAGAGCAGCGAGCGAGCCAGGCCAGATATGAGAGCAAGCGAGCAAGCCAGATGTGAGAGAGAGCGAGGCAGATAAGAGAGCGAGCCAGACAACCAAGCAAGCGAGCGAGCCAGATATGAGAGCAAGCGAGCGATCCAGATATGAGAGCGAGCCAGACATGAGAGCGCGCGAGCCAGTTATGAGAGCAAGCGAGCGAGCCAGATATGAGAGCAAGCGAGCCAGTCAGATATGAGAGCGAGCGAGCCAGATAAGAGTGAGCAAGACAAGAGAGCAAGCGAGCTAGCCAGATATGATAGCGAGCCAGACAAGAGAGCAAGCAAGCGAGCCAGATATGAGAGCAAGCGAGCGAGCCAGATATGAGAGCAAGCGAGCGAGCCAGAAATGAGAGCAAGCGAGCCAGCCAGAAATGAGAGCAAGTGAGCCAGCCAGATGTGAGAGCGAGCGAGCCAGGTATGCGAGCGAGCCAGATAAGAGAGCGAGCCAGACAAGAGAGCAAGCGAGAAAGCCAGATATGAGAGCAAGCGAGCCAGACATGAGAGCTAGCGAGTGAGCCAGATATGAGACCGAGCAAGCCAGATAAGAGAGCAAGCCAGACAAGAGAGCAAGCGTGCGAGCCAGATATGCTAGCGAGCAAGCCAGATAAGAGAGCGAGCCAGACAAGAGAGCAAGCGAGCCAGCCAGATATGAGAGCGAGCGAGCCAGATAAGAGAGCGAGCAAGACAAGAGAGCGAGCGAACTAGCCAGATATGAGAGCAAGCGAGCGAGCCAGATTTGAGAGCGAGCGAGAAAGATATGCGAGCGAGCCAGATAAGAGAGCGAGCCAGACAAGAGAGCAAGCGAGCGAGCCAGATATGAGAGCAAGCGAGCGAGCCGGATATGAGAGCAAGCGAGCGAGCCAGATATGAAAGCAAGCAAGCCATCCAGATGTGAGAGCGAGCGAGCCAGATATGCGAGCGAGCTAAATAAGAGAGCGAGCCAGACAAGAGAGCAAGCGAGCGAGCCAGATATGAGAGCAAGCGAGCAAGCCAGATATGAGAGCGAGCCAGACAAGAGAGCAGCGAGCGAGCCAGATATGAGAGCAAGCGAGCAAGCCAGATGTGAGAGAGAGCGAGGCAGATAAGAGAGCGAGCCAGACAATTAAGCAAGCGAGCGAGCCAGATATGAGAGCAAGCGAGCGATCCAGATATGAGAGCGAGCCAGACATGAGAGCAAGCGAGCGAGCCAGATATGAGAGCAAGCGAGCGAGCCAGATATGAGAGCAAGCGAGCCAGCCAGATATGAGAGCGAGCGAGCCAGATAAGAGAGCGAGCAAGACAAGAGAGCAAGCGAGCTAGCCAGATATGAGAGCGAGCCAGACAAGAGAGCAAGCGAGCGTGCCAGATATGAGAGCAAGCGAGCGAGCCAGATATGAGAGCAAGCGAACGAGCCAGAAATGAGAGCAAGCGAGCCAGCCAGAAATGAGAGCAAGCGAGCCAGCCAGATGTGAGAGCGAGCTAGCCAGATATGCGAGCGAGCCAGATAAGAGAGCGAGCCAGAAAAGAGCAAGCGAGCGAGCCAGAGATGAGAGCGAGCGAGCCAGACATGAGAGGAAGTGAGCGAGCCAGATATGAGAGCGAGCGAGCCAGATAAGACAGCAAGCCAGACAAGAGAGCAAGCGAGCGAGCCAGATATGCTAGCAAGCAAGCCTGATAAGAGAGCGAGCCAGACAAGAGAGCAAGCGAGCGAGCCAGATATGAGAGCAAGCGAGCGAGCCAGATGTGAGAGCGAGACAGGTAAGAGAGCAAGCCAGACAAGAGAGCAAGCGAGCGAGCAAGATTTGCTAGTGAGCAAGCCAGATAAGAGAGCGAGCCAGACAAGAGATTAAGCGAGCGAGCCAGATATGAGAGCAAGCGAGCGAGCCAGATGTGAGAGCGAGCGAGCAAGATATGCGAGCGAGCCAGATAAGAGAGCGAGCCAGACAAGAGAGCAGCGAGCGAGCCAGATATGAGAGCAAGCGAGAAAGCCAGATGTGAGAGAGAGCGAGGCAGATAAGAGAGCGAGTCAGACAATTAAGCAAGCAAGCGAGCCAGATAAGAGAGCGAGCCAGACAAGAGAGCAAGCGAGCAAGCCAGATAAGAGAGCGAGCCAAACAAGAGAGCAAGCGAGCGAGCCAGATATGAGAGCAAGCGAGCCAGCCAGATATGAGAGCGAGCGAGCCAGATAAGAGAGCGAGCAAGACAAAAGAGCAAGCGAACTAGCCAGATATGAGAGCAAGCGAGCTAGCCAGATTTGAGAGCGAGCGAGCCAGATATGCGAGCGAGCCAGATAAGAGAGCGAGCCAGACAAGAGAGCAAGCGAGCGAGCCAGATATGAGAGCAAGCGAGCGAGCCGGATATGAGAGCAAGCGAGCAAGCCAGATATGAGAGTAAGCGAGCGAGCCAGATTTGAGAGCTACCGAGCCAGATTTGAGAGCGAGCGAGCCAGATATGTGAGCGAGCCATAAAAGAGAGCGAGACAGACAAGAGAGCAAGCGAGCGAGTCAGATATGAGAGCAAGCTAGCAAGCCAGATATGCGAGCGAGCCAGATAAGAGAGCGAGCTAGACAAGAGAGCAAGCGAGCGAGCCAGATATGCTAGCAAGCAAGCCAGATAAGAGAGCGAGCCAGACAAGAGAGCAAGCGAGCGAGCCAGATATGAGAGCAAGCGAGCGAGCCAGATGTGAGAGCGAGACAGGTAAGAGAGCAAGCCAGACAAGAGAGCAAGCGAGCGAGCCAGATTTGCTAGTGAGCAAGCCAGATAAGAGAGCGAGCCAGACAAGAGATTAAGCGAGCGAGCCAGATATGAGAGCAATCGAGCGAGCCAGATGTGAGAGCGAGCGAGCAAGATATGCGAGCGAGCTAGATAAGAGAGCGAGCCAGACAAGAGAGCAGCGAGCGAGCCAGATACGAGAGCAAGCGAGAAAGCCAGATGTGAGAGAGCGAGGCAGATAAGAGAGCGAGCCAGACAATTAAGCAAGCGAGCGAGCCAGATAAGAGAGCGAGCCAGACAAGAGAGCAAGCGAGCAAGCCAGATAAGAGAGCGAGCCAAACAAGAGAGCAGGCGAGTGAGCCAGATATGAGAGCAAGCGAGCCAGCCAGATATGAGAGCGAGCGAGTCAGATATGAGAGCGAGCGAGTCAGATAAGAGAGTGAGCAAGACAAGAGAGCAAGCGAACTAGCCAGATATGAGAGCAAGCGAGCGAGCCAGATTTGAGAGCGAGCGAGCCAGATATGCGAGCGAGCCAGATAAGAGAGCGAGCCAGACAAGAGAGCAAGCGAGCGAGCCAGATATGAGAGCAAGCGAGCGAGCCGGATATGAGAGAAAGCGAGCAAGCCAGATATGAGAGTAAGCGAGCGAGCCAGATTTGTGAGCTACCGAGCCAGATTTGAGAGCGAGCGAGCGAGCCAGATATGTGAGCGAGCCATAAAAGAGAGCGAGACAGACAAGAGAGCAAGCGAGCGAGTCAGATATGAGAGCAAGCTAGCAAGCCAGATATGCGAGCGAGCCAGATAAGAGAGCGAGCCAGACAAGAGAGCAAGCGAGCGAGCCAGATATGAGAGCAAGCGAGCAAGCCAGATTTGAGAGAGAGCGAGGCAGATAAGAGAGCGAGCCAGACAATTAAGCAAGCGAGCGAGCCAGATATGAGAGCAAGCGAGCGATCCAGATATGAGAGCGAGCCAGACATGAGAGCGAGCGAGCCAGATATGAGAGCAAGTGAGCGAGCCAGATATGAGAGCAAGCGAGCGAGCCAGATATGAGAGCGAGCGAGCCAGATAAGAGAGGAAGCCAGACAAGAGAGCAAGCGAGCGAGCCAGATATGCTAGCGAGCAAGCCAGATAAAAGAGCGAGCCAGACAAGAGAGCAAGCGAGCGAGCCAGATATGAGAGCAAGCGAGCAAGCCAGATGTGAGAGCGAGACAGATAAGAGAGCAAGCCAGACAAGAGAGGAAGCGAGCGAGCCAGATATGCTAGCGAGCAAGCCAGATAAGAGAGCTAGCCAGATGAGAGAGCAAGCGAGCGAGCCAGATATGAGAGCAAGCGAGTAAGCCAGATATGAGAGTTAGCCACATAAGAGAGCGAACCAGACAAGAGAGCAAGCGAGAAAGTCAGATATGAGAGCGAGCGAGCCAGACATGAGAGCAAGCGAGCGAGCCAGATATGAGAGCGAGCGAGCCAGATAAGAGAGCAAGCCAGACAAGAGAGCAAGCGAGCGAGCCAGATATGCTAGCGAGCAAGCCAGATAAGAGAGCGAGCGAGCGAGCTAGATATGAGAGCAAGCGAGCGAGCCAGATGTGAGAGCGAGACAGATAAGAGAGCAAGCGAGCGAGCAAGATATGCGAGCGAGCCAGATAAGAGAGCGAGCCAGGCAAGAGAGCAGCGAGCGAGCCAGGCCAGATATGAGAGCAAGCGAGCAAGCCAGATGTGAGAGAGAGCGAGGCAGATAAGAGAGCGAGCCAGACAATTAAGCAAGCGAGCGAGCCAGATATGAGAGCAAGCGAGCGATCCAGATATGAGAGCGAGCCAGACATGAGAGCGAGCGAGCCAGTTATGAGAGCAAGCGAGCGAGCCAGATATGAGAGCAAGCGAGCCAGTCAGATATGAGAGCAAGCGAGCCAGATAAGAGTGAGCAAGACAAGAGAGCAAGCGAGCTAGCCAGATATGATAGCGAGCCAGACAAGAGAGCAAGCAAGCGAGCCAGATATGAGAGCAAGCGAGCGAGCCAGATATGAGAGCAAGCGAGCGAGCCAGAAATGAGAGCAAGCGAGCCAGCCAGAAATGAGAGCAAGTGAGCCAGCCAGATGTGAGAGCGAGCGAGCCAGGTATGCGAGCGAGCCAGATAAGAGAGCGAGCCAGATAAGAGAGCGAGCCAGATAAGAGAGCGAGCCAGACAAGAGAGCAAGCGAGAAAGCCAGATATGAGAGCAAGCGAGCCAGACATGAGAGCTAGCGAGTGAGCCAGATATGAGACCGAGCAAGCCAGATAAGAGAGCAAGCCAGACAAGAGAGCAAGCGTGCGAGCCAGATATGCTAGCGAGCAAGCCAGATAAGAGAGCGAGCCAGACAAGAGAGCAAGCGAGCGAGCCAGATATGAGAGTAAGCGAGCCAGCCAGATATGAGAGCGAGCGAGCCAGATAAGAGAGCGAGCAAGACAAGAGAGCGAGCGAACTAGCCAGATATGAGAGCAAGCGAGCGAGCCAGATTTGAGAGCGAGCGAGAAAGATATGCGAGCGAGCCAGATAAGAGAGCGAGCCAGACAAGAGAGCAAGCGAGCGAGCCAGATATGAGAGCAAGCGAGCGAGCCGGATATGAGAGCAAGCGAGCGAGCCAGATATGAAAGCAAGCAAGCCATCCAGATGTGAGAGCGAGCGAGCCAGATATGCGAGCGAGCTAAATAAGAGAGCGAGCCAGACAAGAGAGCAAGCGAGCGAGCCAGATATGAGAGCAAGCGAGCAAGCCAGATATGAGAGCGAGCCAGACAAGAGAGCAGCGAGCGAGCCAGATATGAGAGCAAGCGAGCAAGCCAGATGTGAGAGAGAGCGAGGCAGATAAGAGAGCGAGCCAGACAATTAAGCAAGCGAGCGAGCCAGATATGAGAGCAAGCGAGCGATCCAGATATGAGAGCGAGCCAGACATGAGAGCAAGCGAGCGAGCCAGATATGAGAGCAAGCGAGCGAGCCAGATATGAGAGCAAGCGAGCCAGCCAGATATGAGAGCGAGCGAGCCAGATAAGAGAGCGAGCAAGACAAGAGAGCAAGCAAGCTAGCCAGATATGAGAGCGAGCCAGACAAGAGAGCAAGCGAGCGTGCCAGATATGAGAGCAAGCGAGCGAGCCAGATATGAGAGCAAGCGAACGAGCCAGAAATGAGAGCAAGCGAGCCAGCCAGAAATGAGAGCAAGCGAGCCAGCCAGATGTGAGAGCGAGCTAGCCAGATATGCGAGCGAGCCAGATAAGAGAGCGAGCCAGAAAAGAGCAAGCGAGCGAGCCAGAGATGAGAGCGAGCGAGCCAGACATGAGAGGAAGTGAGCGAGCCAGATATGAGAGCGAGCGAGCCAGATAAGACAGCAAGCCAGACAAGAGAGCAAGCGAGCGAGCCAGATATGCTAGCAAGCAAGCCTGATAAGAGAGCGAGCCAGACAAGAGAGCAAGCGAGCGAGCCAGATATGAGAGCAAGCGAGCGAGCCAGATGTGAGAGCGAGACAGGTAAGAGAGCAAGCCAGACAAGAGAGCAAGCGAGCGAGCAAGATTTGCTAGTGAGCAAGCCAGATAAGAGAGCGAGCCAGACAAGAGATTAAGCGAGCGAGCCAGATATGAGAGCAAGCGAGCGAGCCAGATGTGAGAGCGAGCGAGCAAGATATGCGAGCGAGCCAGATAAGAGAGCGAGCCAGACAAGAGAGCAGCGAGCGAGCCAGATATGAGAGCAAGCGAGAAAGCCAGATGTGAGAGAGAGCGAGGCAGATAAGAGAGCGAGTCAGACAATTAAGCAAGCAAGCGAGCCAGATAAGAGAGCGAGCCAGACAAGAGAGCAAGCGAGCAAGCCAGATAAGAGAGCGAGCCAAACAAGAGAGCAAGCGAGCGAGCCAGATATGAGAGCAAGCGAGCCAGCCAGATATGAGAGCGAGCGAGCCAGATAAGAGAGCGAGCAAGACAAAAGAGCAAGCGAACTAGCCAGATATGAGAGCAAGCGAGCTAGCCAGATTTGAGAGCGAGCGAGCCAGATATGCGAGCGAGCCAGATAAGAGAGCGAGCCAGACAAGAGAGCAAGCGAGCGAGCCAGATATGAGAGCAAGCGAGCGAGCCGGATATGAGAGCAAGCGAGCAAGCCAGATATGAGAGTAAGCGAGCGAGCCAGATTTGAGAGCTACCGAGCCAGATTTGAGAGCGAGCGAGCCAGATATGTGAGCGAGCCATAAAAGAGAGCGAGACAGACAAGAGAGCAAGCGAGCGAGTCAGATATGAGAGCAAGCTAGCAAGCCAGATATGCGAGCGAGCCAGATAAGAGAGCGAGCTAGACAAGAGAGCAAGCGAGCGAGCCAGATATGCTAGCAAGCAAGCCAGATAAGAGAGCGAGCCAGACAAGAGAGCAAGCGAGCGAGCCAGATATGAGAGCAAGCGAGCGAGCCAGATGTGAGAGCGAGACAGGTAAGAGAGCAAGCCAGACAAGAGAGCAAGCGAGCGAGCCAGATTTGCTAGTGAGCAAGCCAGATAAGAGAGCGAGCCAGACAAGAGATTAAGCGAGCGAGCCAGATATGAGAGCAATCGAGCGAGCCAGATGTGAGAGCGAGCGAGCAAGATATGCGAGCGAACTAGATAAGAGAGCAAGCCAGACAAGAGAGCAGCGAGCGAGCCAGATACGAGAGCAAGCGAGAAAGCCAGATGTGAGAGAGCGAGGCAGATAAGAGAGTGAGCCAGACAATTAAGCAAGCGAGCGAGCCAGATAAGAGAGCGAGCCAGACAAGAGAGCAAGCGAGCAAGCCAGATAAGAGAGCGAGCCAAACAAGAGAGCAGGCGAGTGAGCCAGATATGAGAGCAAGCGAGCCAGCCAGATATGAGAGCGAGCGAGTCAGATATGAGAGCGAGCGAGTCAGATAAGAGAGCGAGCAAGACAAGAGAGCAAGCGAACTAGCCAGATATGAGAGCAAGCGAGCGAGCCAGATTTGAGAGCGAGCGAGCCAGATATGCGAGCGAGCCAGATAAGAGAGCGAGCCAGACAAGAGAGCAAGCGAGCGAGCCAGATATGAGAGCAAGCGAGCGAGCCGGATATGAGAGAAAGCGAGCAAGCCAGATATGAGAGTAAGCGAGCGAGCCAGATTTGAGAGCTACTGAGCCAGATTTGAGAGCGAGCGAGCGAGCCAGATATGTGAGCGAGCCATAAAAGAGAGCGAGACAGACAAGAGAGCAAGCGAGCGAGTCAGATATGAGAGCAAGCTAGCAAGCCAGATATGCGAGCGAGCCAGATAAGAGAGCGAGCCAGACAAGAGAGCAAGCGAGCGAGCCAGATATGAGAGCAAGCGAGCAAGCCAGATTTGAGAGAGAGCGAGGCAGATAAGAGAGCGAGCCAGACAATTAAGCAAGCGAGCGAGCCAGATATGAGAGCAAGCGAGCGATCCAGATATGAGAGCGAGCCAGACATGAGAGCGAGCGAGCCAGATATGAGAGCAAGTGAGCGAGCCAGATATGAGAGCAAGCAAGCCAGCCAGATGTGCGAGCGAGCCAGATATGCGAGCAAGCCAGATAAGAGAGCGAGCCAGACAAGAGAGCAAGCGAGCGAGCCAGATATGAGAGCAAGCGAGCAAGCCAGATGTGAGAGAGAGCGAGGCAGATAAGAGAGCGAGCCAGACAATTAAGCAAGCGAGCGAGCCAGATATGAGAGCAAGCGAGCGATCCAGATATGAGAGTGAGCCAGACATGAGAGCGAGCGAGCCAGATATGAGAGCAAGCGAGCGAGCCAGATATGAGAGCAAGCGAGCCAGCCAGATATGAGAGCGAGCGAGCCAGATAAGAGAGCGAGCAAGACAAGAGAGCAAGCGAGCGAGCCAGATAAGAGAACCAGCGAGCCAGATAAGAGAGCAAGCCAGACAAGAGAGCAAGCGAGCGAGCCAGATATGCTAGCAAGCAAGCCAGATAAGAGAGCGAGCGAGCCAGATGTGAGAGCGAGCGAGCAAGATATGCGAGCGAGCCAGATAAGAGAGCGAGCCAGACAAGAGAGCAAGCGAGCGAGCCAGATATGAGAGCAAGCGAGCGAGCCAGATGTGAGAGCGAGACAGGTAAGAGAGCAAGCCAGACAAGAGAGCAAGCGAGCGAGCCAGATTTGCTAGTGAGCAAGCCAGATAAGAGAGCGAGCCAGACAAGAGATTAAGCGAGCGAGCCAGATATGAGAGCAAGCGAGCGAGCCAGATGTGAGAGCGAGCGAGCAAGATATGCGAGCGAGCTAGATAAGAGAGCGAGCCAGACAAGAGAGCAGCGAGCGAGCCAGATACGAGAGCAAGCGAGAAAGCCAGATGTGAGAGAGCGAGGCAGATAAGAGAGCGAGCCAGACAATTAAGCAAGCGAGCGAGCCAGATAAGAGAGCGAGCCAGACAAGAGAGCAAGCGAGCAAGCCAGATAAGAGAGCGAGCCAAACAAGAGAGCAGGCGAGCGAGCCAGATATGAGAGCAAGCGAGCCAGCCAGATATGAGAGCGAGCGAGCCAGATAAGAGAGCGAGCAATACAAGAGAGCAAGCGAACTAGCCAGATATGAGAGCAAGCGAGCGAGCCAGATTTGAGAGCGAGCGAGCCAGATATGCGAGCGAGCCAGATAAGAGAGCGAGCCAGACAAGAGAGCAAGCGAGCGAGCCAGATATGAGAGCAAGCGAGCGAGCCGGATATGAGAGAAAGCAAGCAAGCCAGATATGAGAGTAAGCGAGCGAGCCAGATTTGAGAGCTACCGAGCCAGATTTGAGAGCGAGCGAGCCAGATATGTGAGCGAGCCATAAAAGTGAGCGAGACAGACAAGAGAGCAAGCGAGCGAGTCAGATATGAGAGCAAGCTAGCAAGCCAGATATGCAAGCGAGCCAGATAAGAGAGCGAGCCAGACAAGAGAGCAAGCGAGCGAGCCAGATATGAGAGCAAGCGAGCAAGCCAGATTTGAGAGAGAGCGAGGCAGATAAGAGAGCGAGCCAGACAATTAAGCAAGCGAGCGAGCCAGATATGAGAGCAAGGGAGCGATCCAGATATGAGAGCGAGCCAGACATGAGAGCGAGCGAGCCAGATATGAGAGCAAGCGAGCGAGCCAGATATGAGAGCAAGCAAGCCAGCCAGATGTGCGAGCGAGCCAGATATGCGAGCAAGCCAGATAAGAGAGCAAGCCAGACAAGAGAGCAAGCGAGCGAGCCAGATATGAGAGCAAGCGAGCAAGCCAGATGTGAGAGAGAGCGAGGCAGATAAGAGAGCGAGCCAGACAATTAAGCAAGCGAGCGAGCCAGATATGAGAGCAAGCGAGCGATCCAGATATGAGAGTGAGCCAGACATGAGAGCGAGCGAGCCAGATATGAGAGCAAGCGAGCGAGCCAGATATGAGAGGAAGCGAGCCAGCCAGATATGAGAGCGAGCGAGCCAGATAAGAGAGAGAGCAAGACAAGAGAGCAAGCGAGCGAGCCAGATAAGAGAGCCAGCGAGCCAGATAAAAGAGCAAGCCAGACAAGAGAGCAAGCGAGCGAGCCAGATATGCTAGCAAGCAAGCCAGATAAGAGAGCGAGCCAGACAAGAGAGCAAGCGAGCAAGCCAGATATGAGAGCAAGCGAGCAAGCCAAATATGAGAGCGAGCCAGATAAGAGAGCGAACCAGACAAGAGAGCAAGCGAGAAAGCCAGATATGTGAGCGAGCAAGCCAGACATGAGAGCAAGCGAGCGAGCCAGATATGAAAGCGAGCGAGCCAGACATGAGAGCAAGCGAGCCAGATATGAGAGCGAGCGAGCCAGATAAGAGAGCAAGCCAGACTAGAGAGCAAGCGAGCGAGCTAGATATGCTAGCGAGCAAGCCAGATAAGAGAGCGAGCGAGCTAGGTATGAGAGCAAGCGAGCGAGCCAGATGTGAGAGAGAGACAGATAAGAGAGCAAGTCAGACAAGAGAGCAAGCGAGCGAGCAAGATATGCGAGCGAGCCAGATAAGAGAGCGAGCCAGACAAGAGAGCAAGCGAGCGAGCCAGATCTGAGAGCAAGCGAGCGATCCAGATATGAGAGCGAGCCAGACATGAGAGCGAGCGAGCCAGATATGAGAGCAAGCGAGCGAGCCAGATATGAGAGCAAGCGAGCCAGCCAGATATGAGAGCGAGCGAGCCAGATAAGAGTGAGCAAGACAAGAGAGCAAGCGAGCTAGCCAGATATGAGAGCGAGCCAGACAAGAGAGCAAGCGAGCGAGCCAGATATGAAAGCAAGCGAGCGAGCCAGATATGAGAGAAAGCGAGCCAGACAGAAATGAGAGCAAGCGAGCCAGCCAGATATGAGAGCGAGCGAGCCAGATAAGGGAGCGAGCAAGACAAGAGAGCAAGCGAACTAGCCAGATATGAGAGCAAGCGAGCGAGCCAGATTTGAGAGCGAGCGAGCCAGATATGCGAGCGAGCCAGATAAGAGAGCGAGCCAGACAAGAGAGCAAGCCAGATATGAGAGCAAGCGAGCGAGCCGGATATGAGAGCGAGCAAGCAAGCCAGATATGAGAGCAAGCGAGCGAGCCAGATTTGAGAGCGAGTGAGCCAGATATGTGAGCGATCCATAAAAGAGAGCGAGACAGACAAGAGAGAAAGCGAGAGAGCCAGATATGAGAGCAAGCTAGCAAGCCAGATATGAGAGCGAGCCAGATAAGAGAGCGAGCCAGACAAGAGAGCAAGCGAGCGAGCCAGATATGAGAGCAAGCGAGCCAGCTTGATGTGAGAGCGAGCGAGCCAGATATGTGAGCGAGCCAGATAAGAGAGCGAGCCAGACAAGAGAGCAAGCGAGCGAGCCAGATATGAAAGCAAGCAAGCCAGCCAGATGTGAGAGCGAGCGAGCAAGATATGCGAGCGAGCCAGATAAGAGAGCAAGCCAGACAAGAGAGCAAGCGAGCGAGCCACATATGCTAGCAAGCAAGCCAGATAAGAGAGCGAGCCAGACAAGAGAGCAAGCGAGCGAGCCAGATATGAGAGCAAGCGAACGAGCCAGATGTGATAGCGAGACAGGTAAGAGAGCAAGCCAGACAAGAGAGCAAGCGAGCGAGCCAGATATGCTAGTGAGCAAGCCAGATAAGAGAGCGAGCCAGACAAGAGAGCAAGCGAGCGAGCCAGATATGAGAGCAAGCGAGCGAGCCAGATATGAGAGCGAGCGAGCAAGATATGCGAGCGAGCCAGATAAGAGAGCGAGCCAGACAAGAGAACAGCGAGTGAGCCAGATATGAGAGCAAGCGAGCAAGCAAGATGTGAGAGAGAGCGAGGCAGATAAGAGCGAGCCAGACAATTAAACAAGCGAGCGAGCCAGATAAGAGAGCGAGCCAGACAAGAGAGCAAGCGAGCAAGCCAGATAAGAGAGCGAGCCAGACAAGAGAGCAAGCGAGCAAGCCAGATAAGAGAGCGAGCCAGACAAGAGAGCAAGCGATCGAGCCAGATATGCTAGCGAGCAAGCCAGATAAGAGAGCAAGCGAGCTAGATATGAGAGCAAGCGAGCGAGCCAGATGTGAGAGAGAGACAGATAAGAGAGCAAGTCAGACAAGAGAGCAAGCGAGCGAGCAAGATATGCGAGCGAGCCAGACAAGAGAGCAGCGAGCGAGCCAGATATGAGAGCAAGCGAGCAAGCCAGATGTGAGAGAGAGCGAGGCAGATAAGAGAGCGAGCCAGACAATTAAGCAAGCGAGCGAGCCAGATATGAGAGCAAGCGAGCGATCCAGATATGAGAGCGAGCCAGACATGAGAGCGAGCGAGCCAGATATGAGAGCAAGCGAGCGAGCCAGATGTGAGAGAGAGACAGATAAGAGAGCAAGTCAGACAAGAGAGCAAGCGAGCGAGCAAGATATGCGAGCGAGCCAGATAAGAGAGCGAGCCAGACAAGAGAGCAGCGAGCGAGCCAGATATGAGAGCAAGCGAGCAAGCCAGATGTGAGAGAGAGCGATGCAGATAAGAGAGCGAGCCAAACAATTAAGCAAGCAAGCGAGCCAGACAAGAGAGCAAGAGAGCGAGCCAGATATGAGAGCAAGTGAGCGAGCCAGATATGAGAGCAAGCAAGCCAGCCAGATGTGAGAGCGAGCGAGCCAGATATGCGAGCGAGCCAGATAAGAGAGGGAGCCAGACAAGAGAGCAAGCGAGCGAGCCAGATATGAGAGCAAGCGAGCAAGCCAGATATGAGAGCGAGCCAGACAAGAGAGCAGCGAGCGAGCCAGATATGAGAGCAAGCGAGCAAGCCAGATGTGAGAGAGAGCGAGACAGATGTGAGAGCGAGCGAGCAAGATATGCGAGCGAGCCAGATAAGAGAGCAAGCCAGACAAGAGAGCAAGCGAGCGAGCCACATATGCTAGCAAGCAAGCCAGATAAGAGAGCGAGCCAGACAAGAGAGCAAGCGAGCGAGCCAGATATGAGAGCAAGCGAACGAGCCAGATGTGATAGCGAGACAGGTAAGAGAGCAAGCCAGACAAGAGAGCAAGCGAGCGAGCCAGATATGCTAGTGAGCAAGCCAGATAAGAGAGCGAGCCAGACAAGAGAGCAAGCGAGCGAGCCAGATATGAGAGCAAGCGAGCGAGCCAGATATGAGAGCGAGCGAGCAAGATATGCGAGCGAGCCAGATAAGAGAGCGAGCCAGACAAGAGAACAGCGAGTGAGCCAGATATGAGAGCAAGCGAGCAAGCAAGATGTGAGAGAGAGCGAGGCAGATAAGAGCGAGCCAGACAATTAAACAAGCGAGCGAGCCAGATAAGAGAGCGAGCCAGACAAGAGAGCAAGCGAGCAAGCCAGATAAGAGAGCGAGCCAGACAAGAGAGCAAGCGAGCAAGCCAGATAAGAGAGCGAGCCAGACAAGAGAGCAAGCGATCGAGCCAGATATGCTAGCGAGCAAGCCAGATAAGAGAGCAAGCGAGCTAGATATGAGAGCAAGCGAGCGAGCCAGATGTGAGAGAGAGACAGATAAGAGAGCAAGTCAGACAAGAGAGCAAGCGAGCGAGCAAGATATGCGAGCGAGCCAGACAAGAGAGCAGCGAGCGAGCCAGATATGAAAGCAAGCGAGCAAGCCAGATGTGAGAGAGAGCGAGGCAGATAAGAGAGCGAGCCAGACAATTAAGCAAGCGAGCGAGCCAGATATGAGAGCAAGCGAGCGATCCAGATATGAGAGCGAGCCAGACATGAGAGCGAGCGAGCCAGATATGAGAGCAAGCGAGCGAGCCAGATGTGAGAGAGAGACAGAAAAGAGAGCAAGTCAGACAAGAGAGCAAGCGAGCGAGCAAGATATGCGAGCGAGCCAGATAAGAGAGCGAGCCAGACAAGAGAGCAGCGAGCGAGCCAGATATGAGAGCAAGCGAGCAAGCCAGATGTGAGAGAGAGCGATGCAGATAAGAGAGCGAGCCAAACAATTAAGCAAGCAAGCGAGCCAGACAAGAGAGCAAGAGAGCGAGCCAGATATGAGAGCAAGTGAGCGAGCCAGATATGAGAGCAAGCAAGCCAGCCAGATGTGAGAGCGAGCGAGCCAGATATGCGAGCGAGCCAGATAAGAGAGGGAGCCAGACAAGAGAGCAAGCGAGCGAGCCAGATATGAGAGCAAGCGAGCAAGCCAGATATGAGAGCGAGCCAGACAAGAGAGCAGCGAGCGAGCCAGATATGAGAGCAAGCGAGCAAGCCAGATGTGAGAGAGAGCGAGACAGATAAGAGAGCGAGTCAGACAATTAAGCAAGCGAGCGAGCCAGATATGAGAGCAAGCGAGCGATCCAGAAATAAGAGCGAGCCAGATATGAGAGCAAGCGAGCGAGCCAGATATGAGAGCAAGCGAGCAAGCCAGATGTGAGAGAGAGCGAGGCAGATAAGAGAGCGAGCCAGACAATTAAGCAAGCGAGCGAGCCAGACAAGAGAGCAAGCGAGCGAGCCAGATATGAGAGCAAGCGAGCGAGCCAGATATGAGAGCAAGCAAGCCAGCCAGATGTGAGAGCGAGCGAGCCAGATATGCGAGCGAGCCAGATAAGAGAGGGAGCCAGACAAGAGAGCAAGCGAGCGTGCCAGATATGAGAGCAAGCGAGCAAGCCAGATATGAGAGCGAGCCAGACAAGAGAGCAGCGAGCGAGCCAGATATGAGAGCAAGCGAGCAAGCCAGATGTGAGAGCAAGCGAGCCAGCCAGATATGAGAGCGAGCGAGCCAGATAAGAGAGCGAGCAAGACAAGAGAGCAAGCGAGCTAGCCATATATGAGAGCGAGCCAGACAAGAGAGCAAGCGAGCGAGCCAGATATGAGAGCAAGCGAGCGAGCCAGATATGAGAGCAAGCGAGCGAGCCAGAAATGAGAGCAAGCGAGCCAGCCAGAAATGAGAGCAAGCGAGCCAGCCAGATGTGAGAGCGAGCTAGCCAGATATGCGAGCGAGCCAGATAAGAGAGGGAGCCAGACAAGAGAGCAAGCGAGCGAGCCAGATATGAGAGCGAGCGAGCCAGACATGAGAGGAAGTGAGCGAGCCAGATATGAGAGCGAGCGAGCCAGATAAGAGAGCAAGCCAGACAAGAGAGCAAGCGTGCGAGCCAGATATTCTAGCGAGCAAGCCAGATAAGATAGCGAGCCAGACAAAAGAGCAAGCGAGCGAACCAGATATGAGAGCAAGCGAGCCAGCCAGATATGAGAGCAAGCGAGCCAGCCAGATATGAGAGCGAGCGAGCCAGATAAGAGAGCGAGCAAGACAAGAGAGCAAGCGAGCGAGCCAGATATGAGAGCAAGCGAGCCAGCCAGATATGAGAGCGAGCGAGCCAGATAAGAGAGCGAGCAAGACAAGAGAGCAAGCGAACTAGCCAGATATGAGAGCAAGCGAGCGAGCCAGATTTGAGAGCGAGCGAACCAGATATGCGAGCGAGCCAGATAAGAGAGCGAGCCAGACAAGAGAGCGAGCGAGCGAGCCAGATATGAGAGCAAGCGAGCGAGCCGGATATGAGAGCAAGTGAGCAAGCCATATATGAGAACAAGCAAGCGAGCCAGATTTGAGAGCGAGCGAGCCAGATATGCGAGCGAGCCAGATAAGAGAGCGAACCAGACAAGAGAGCAAGCGAGAAAGCCAGATATGTGAGCGAGCGAGCCAGACATGAGAGCAAGCGAGCAAGCCAGATATGAGAGCGAGCGAGCCAGACATGAGAGCAAGCGAGCGAGCTAGATATGCTAGCGAGCAAGCCAGATAAGAGAGCGAGCGAGCTAGGTATGAGAGCAAGCGAGCGAGCCAGATGTGAGAGAGAGACAGATAAGAGAGCAAGTCAGACAAGAGAGCAAGCGAGCGAGCAAGATATGCGAGCGAGCCAGATAAGAGAGCGAGCCGGACAAGAGAGCAAGCGAGCGAGCCAGATATGAGAGCAAGCGAGCAAGCCAGATGTGAGAGAGAGCGAGGCAGATAAGAGAGCGAGCCAGACAATTAAGCAAGCGAGCGAGCCAGATATGAGAGCAAGTGAGCGATCCAGATATGAGAGCGAGCCAGACATGAGAGCGAGCGAGCCAGATATGAGAGCAAGCGAGCGAGCCAGATATGAGAGCAAGCGAGCCAGCCAGATATGAGAGCGAGCGAGCCAGATAAGAGTGAGCAAGACAAGAGAGCAAGCGAGCTAGCCAGATATGAGAGCGAGCCAGTCAAGAGAGCAAGCGAGCGAGCCAGATATGAAAGCAAGCGAGCGAGCCAGATATGAGAGAAAGCGAGCCAGCCAGAAATGAGAGCAAGCGAGCCAGCCAGATATGAGAGTGAGCGAGCCATATAAGGGAGCGAGCAAGACAAGAGAGCAAGCGAACTAGCCAGATATGAGAGCAAGCGAGCGAGCCAGATTTGAGAGCGAGCGAGCCAGATATGCAAGCGAGCCAGTTAAGAGAGCGAGCCAGACAAGAGAGCAAGCCAGATATGAGAGCAAGCGAGCGAGCCGGATATGAGAGCGAGCGAGCAAGCCAGATATGAGAGCAAGCGAGCGAGCCAGATTTGAGAGCGAGCGAGCCAGATTTGAGAGCGAGTGAGCCAGATATGTGAGCGATCCATAAAAGAGAGCGAGACAGACAAGAGAGAAAGCGAGCGAGCCAGATATGAGAGCAAGCTAGCAAGCCAGATATGAGAGCGAGCCAGATAAGAGAGCGAGCCAGACAAGAGAGCAAGCGAGCGAGCCAGATAAGAGAGCAAGCGAGCCAGCTCGATGTGAGAGCGAGCGAGCCAGATATGTGAGCGAGCCAGATAAGAGAGCGAGCCAGACAAGAGAGCAAGCGAGCGAGCCAGATATGAAAGCAAGCAAGCCAGCCAGATGTGAGAGCGAGCGAGCAAGATATGCGAGCGAGCCAGATAAGAGAGCAAGCCAGACAAGAGAGCAAGCGAGCGAGCCACATATGCTAGCAAGCAAGCCAGATAAGAGAGCGAGCCAGACAAGAGAGCAAGCGAGCGAGCCAGATATGAGAGCAAGCGAACGAGCCAGATGTGAGAGCGAGACAGGTAAGAGAGCAAGCCAGACAAGAGAGCAAGCGAGCGAGCCAGATATGAGAGCAAGCGAGCGAGCCAGATGTGAGAGCGAGCGAGCAAGATATGCGAGCGAGCCAGATAAGAGAGCGAGCCAGACAAGAGAGCAGCGAGTGAGCCAGATATGAGAGCAAGCGAGCAAGCCAGATGTGAGAGAGCGAGGCAGATAAGAGCGAGCCAGACAATTAAGCAAGCGAGCGAGCCAGATAAGATAGCGAGCCAGACAAGAGAGCAAGCGAGCAAGCCAGATAAGAGAACGAGCCAGACAAGAGAGCAAGCGAGCAAGCCAGATAAGAGAGCGAGCCAGACAAGAGAGCAAGCGATCGAGCCAGATATGCTAGCGAGCAAGCCAGATAAGAGAGCAAGCGAGCTAGATATGAGAGCAAGCGAGCGAGCCAGATGTGAGAGAGAGACAGATAAGAGAGCAAGTCAGACAAGTGAGCAAGCGAGCGAGCAAGATATGCGAGCGAGCCAGACAAGAGAGCAGCGAGCGAGCCAGATATGAGAGCAAGCGAGCAAGCCAGATGTGAGAGAGAGCGAGGCAGATAAGAGAGCGAGCCAGACAATTAAGCAAGCGAGCGAGCCAGATATGAGAGCAAGCGAGCGATCCAGATATGAGAGCGAGCCAGACATGAGAGCGAGCGAGCCAGATATGAGAGCAAGCGAGCGAGCCAGATGTGAGAGAGAGACAGATAAGAGAGCAAGTCAGACAAGAGAGCAAGCGAGCGAGCAAGATATGCGAGCGAGCCAGATAAGAGAGCGAGCCAGACAAGAGAGCAGCGAGCGAGCCAGATATGAGAGCAAGCGAGGCAGATAAGAGAGCGAGCCTGACAATTAAGCAAGCAAGCAAGCCAGACAAGAGAGCAAGAGAGCGAGCCAGATATGAGAGCAAGCGAGCGAGCCAGATATGAGAGCAAGCAAGCCAGCCAGATGTGAGAGCGAGCGAGCCAGATATGCGAGCGAGCCAGATAAGAGAGGGAGCCAGACAAGAGAGCAAGCGAGCGAGCCAGATATGAGAGCAAGCGAGCAAGCCAGATATGAGAGCGAGCCAGACAAGAGAGCAGCGAGCGAGCCAGATATGAGAGCAAGCGAGCAAGCCAGATGTGAGAGAGAGCGAGACAGATAAGAGAGCGAGTCAGACAATTAAGCAAGCGAGCGAGCCAGATATGAGAGCAAGCGAGCGATCCAGAAATGAGAGCGAGCCAGATATAAGAGCAAGCGAGCGAGCCAGATATGAGAGCAAGCGAGCAAGCCAGATGTGAGAGAGAGCGAGGCAGATAAGAGAGCGAGCCAGACAATTAAGCAAGCGAGCGAGCCAGACAAGAGAGCAAGCGAGCGAGCCAGATATGAGAGCAAGCGAGCGAGCCAGATATGAGAGCAAGCAAGCCAGCCAGATGTGAGAGCGAGCGAGCCAGATATGCGAGCGAGCCAGATAAGAGAGGGAGCCAGACAAGAGAGCAAGCGAGCGAGCCAGATATGAGAGCAAGCGAGCAAGCCAGATATGAGAGCGAGCCAGACAAGAGAGCAGCGAGCGAGCCAGATATGAGAGCAAGCGAGCAAGCCAGATGTGAGAGCAAGCGAGCCAGCCAGATATGAGAGCGAACGAGCCAGATAAGAGAGCGAGCAAGACAAGAGAGCAAGCGAGCTAGCCATATATGAGAGCGAGCCAGACAAGAGAGCAAGCGAGCGAGCCAGATATGAGAGCAAGCGAGCGAGCCAGATATGAGAGCAAGCGAGCGAGCCAGAAATGAGAGCAAGCGAGCCAGCCAGAAATGAGAGCAAGCGAGCCAGCCAGATGTGAGAGCGAGCTAGCCAGATATGCGAGCGAGCCAGATAAGAGAGGGAGCCAGACAAGAGAGCAAGCGAGCGAGCCAGATATGAGAGCGAGCGAGCCAGACATGAGAGGAAGCGAGCGAGCCAGATATGAGAGCGAGCGAGCAAGATAAGAGAGCAAGCCAGACAAGAGAGCAAGCGTGCGAGCCAGATATTCTAGCGAGCAAGCCAGATAAGATAGCGAGCCAGACAAAAGAGCAAGCGAGCGAACCAGATATGAGAGCAAGCGAGCCAGCCAGATATGAGAGCAAGCGAGCCAGCCAGATATGAGAGCCAGCGAGCCAGATAAGAGAGCGAGCAAGACAAGAGAGCAAGCGAGTGAGCCAGATATGAGAGCAAGCGAGCCAGCCAGATATGAGAGCGAGCGAGCCAGATAAGAGAGCGAGCAAGACAAGAGAGCAAGCGAACTAGCCAGATATGAGAGCAAGCAAGCGAGCCAGATTTGAGAGCGAGCGAACCAGATATGCGAGCGAGCCAGATAAGAGAGCGAGCCAGACAAGAGAGCAAGCGAGCGAGCCAGATATGAGAGCAAGCGAGCGAGCCAGATGTGAGAGCGAGCGAGCAAGATATGCGAGCGAGCCAGATAAGAGAGCGAGCCAGACAAGAGAGCAGCGAGTGAGCCAGATATGAGAGCAAGCGAGCAAGCCAGATGTGAGAGAGCGAGGCAGATAAGAGCGAGCCAGACAATTAAGCAAGCGAGCGAGCCAGATAAGATAGCGAGCCAGACAAGAGAGCAAGCGAGCAAGCCAGATAAGAGAGCGAGCCAGACAAGAGAGCAAGCGAGCAAGCCAGATAAGAGAGCGAGCCAGACAAGAGAGCAAGCGATCGAGCCAGATATGCTAGCGAGCAAGCCAGATAAGAGAGCAAGCGAGCTAGATATGAGAGCAAGCGAGCGAGCCAGATGTGAGAGAGAGACAGATAAGAGAGCAAGTCAGACAAGTGAGCAAGCGAGCGAGCAAGATATGCGAGCGAGCCAGACAAGAGAGCAGCGAGCGAGCCAGATATGAGAGCAAGCGAGCAAGCCAGATGTGAGAGAGAGCGAGGCAGATAAGAGAGCGAGCCAGACAATTAAGCAAGCGAGCGAGCCAGATATGAGAGCAAGCGAGCGATCCAGATATGAGAGCGAGCCAGACATGAGAGCGAGCGAGCCAGATATGAGAGCAAGCGAGCGAGCCAGATGTGAGAGAGAGACAGATAAGAGAGCAAGTCAGACAAGAGAGCAAGCGAGCGAGCAAGATATGCGAGCGAGCCAGATAAGAGAGCGAGCCAGACAAGAGAGCAGCGAGCGAGCCAGATATGAGAGCAAGCGAGGCAGATAAGAGAGCGAGCCTGACAATTAAGCAAGCAAGCAAGCCAGACAAGAGAGCAAGAGAGCGAGCCAGATATGACAGCAAGCGAGCGAGCCAGATATGAGAGCAAGCAAGCCAGCCAGATGTGAGAGCGAGCGAGCCAGATATGCGAGCGAGCCAGATAAGAGAGGGAGCCAGACAAGAGAGCAAGCGAGCGAGCCAGATATGAGAGCAAGCGAGCAAGCCAGATATGAGAGCGAGCCAGACAAGAGAGCAGCGAGCGAGCCAGATATGAGAGCAAGCGAGCAAGCCAGATGTGAGAGAGAGCGAGACAGATAAGAGAGCGAGTCAGACAATTAAGCAAGCGAGCGAGCCAGATATGAGAGCAAGCGAGCGATCCAGAAATGAGAGCGAGCCAGATATGAGAGCAAGCGAGCGAGCCAGATATGAGAGCAAGCGAGCAAGCCAGATGTGAGAGAGAGCGAGGCAGATAAGAGAGCGAGCCAGACAATTAAGCAAGCGAGCGAGCCAGACAAGAGAGCAAGCGAGCGAGCCAGATATGAGAGCAAGCGAGCGAGCCAGATATGAGAGCAAGCAAGCCAGCCAGATGTGAGAGCGAGCGAGCCAGATATGCGAGCGAGCCAGATAAGAGAGGGAGCCAGACAAGAGAGCAAGCGAGCGAGCCAGATATGAGAGCAAGCGAGCAAGCCAGATATGAGAGCGAGCCAGACAAGAGAGCAGCGAGCGAGCCAGATATGAGAGCAAGCGAGCAAGCCAGATGTGAGAGCAAGCGAGCCAGCCAGATATGAGAGCGAACGAGCCAGATAAGAGAGCGAGCAAGACAAGAGAGCAAGCGAGCTAGCCATATATGAGAGCGAGCCAGACAAGAGAGCAAGCGAGCGAGCCAGATATGAGAGCAAGCGAGCGAGCCAGATATGAGAGCAAGCGAGCGAGCCAGAAATGAGAGCAAGCGAGCCAGCCAGAAATGAGAGCAAGCGAGCCAGCCAGATGTGAGAGCGAGCTAGCCAGATATGCGAGCGAGCCAGATAAGAGAGGGAGCCAGACAAGAGAGCAAGCGAGCGAGCCAGATATGAGAGCGAGCGAGCCAGACATGAGAGGAAGCGAGCGAGCCAGATATGAGAGCGAGCGAGCAAGATAAGAGAGCAAGCCAGACAAGAGAGCAAGCGTGCGAGCCAGATATTCTAGCGAGCAAGCCAGATAAGATAGCGAGCCAGACAAAAGAGCAAGCGAGCGAACCAGATATGAGAGCAAGCGAGCCAGCCAGATATGAGAGCAAGCGAGCCAGCCAGATATGAGAGCCAGCGAGCCAGATAAGAGAGCGAGCAAGACAAGAGAGCAAGCGAGCGAGCCAGATATGAGAGCAAGCGAGCCAGCCAGATATGAGAGCGAGCGAGCCAGATAAGAGAGCGAGCAAGACAAGAGAGCAAGCGAACTAGCCAGATATGAGAGCAAGCAAGCGAGCCAGATTTGAGAGCGAGCGAACCAGATATGCGAGCGAGCCAGATAAGAGAGCGAGCCAGACAAGAGAGCAAGCGAGCGAGCCAGATATGAGAGCAAGCGAGCGAGCCGGATATGAGAGCAAGTGAGCAAGCCATATATGAGAACAAGCAAGCGAGCCAGATTTGAGAGCGAGCGAGCCAGATATGCGAGCGAGCCATAAAAGAGAGCGAGACAGACAAGAGAGCAAGCGAGCGAGCTAGAAATTAGAGCAAGTTAGCAAGCATGATATGAGAGCGAGCCAGATGAGAGAGAGAGCCAGACAAGAGAGCAAGCGAGCGAGCCAGATATGAAAGCAAGCGAGCCAGCTAGATGTGAGAGCAAGCGAGCCAGATATGCGAGCGAGCCAGATAAGAGAGCGAACCAGATGTGAGAGCGAGCGAGCGAGCCAGATATGAGAGCAAGCGAGCGAGCCAGATATGAAAGCAAGCAAGCCAGCCAGATGTGAGAGCGAGCGAGCAAGATATATGAGCGAGCCAGATAAGAAAGCAAGCCAGACAAGAGAGCAAGCAAGCAAGCCAGATATGAGAGCGAGCCAGATAAGAGAGCGAACCAGACAAGAGAGCAAGCGAGAAAGCCAGATATGAGAGTGAGCGAGCCAGACATGAGAGCAAGCGAGCGAGCCAGATAAGAGAGCCAGCGAGCCAGATAAGAGAGCAAGCTAGACAAGAGAGCAAGCCAGCGAGCCAGATATGCTAGCGAGCAAGCCATATAGGAGAGCGAGCCAGACAAGAGAGCAAGCAAACGAGCCAGATATGAAAGCAAGCGAGCCAGCTAGATGTGAGAGCAAGCGAGCCAGATATGCGAGCGAGCCAGATAAGAGAGCGAACCAGATGTGAGAGCGAGCGAGCGAGCCAGATATGAGAGCAAGCGAGTGAGCCAGATATGAAAGCAAGCAAGCCAGCCAGATATGAGAGAGAGCGAGCAAGATATGCGAGCGAGCCAGATAAGAGAGCGAGCCAGACAAGAGAGCAAGCGAGCAAGCCAGATATGAGAGCAAGCGAGCAAGCCAGAAATGAGAGCGAGCCAGATAAGAGAGCGAACAAGACAAGAGAGCAAGCGAGAAAGCCAGATATGAGACTGAGCGAGCCAGACATGAGAGCAAGCGAGCGAGCCAGATAAGAGAGCCAGCGAGCCAGATAAGAGAGCAAGCCAGACAAGAGAGCAAGCGAGCAAGCCAGATATGCTAGCGAGCAAGCCAGATAAGAGAGCGAGCCAGACAAGAGAGCAAGCGAGCGAGCCAGATATAAGAGCAAGCGAGCGAGCCAGATGTGAGAGTGAGAAAGCAAGATATGTGAGCGAGCCAGATAAGAGAGCGAGCCAGACAAGAGAGCAGCGAGCGAGCCAGATATGAGAGCAAGCGAGCAAGCCAGATGTGAGAGAGAGCGAGGCAGATAAGAGAGCCAGCGAGCCAGATAAGAGAGCAAGCCAGACAAGAGAGCAAGCGAGCAAGCCAGATATGCTAGCGAGCAAGCCAGATAAGAGAGCGAGCCAGACAAGAGAGCAAGCGAGCGAGCCAAATATAAGAGCAAGCGAGCGAGCCAGATGTGAGAGTGAGCAAGCAAGATATGTGAGCGAGCCAGATAAGAGAGCGAGCCAGACAAGAGAGCAGCGAGCGAGCCAGATATGAGAGCAAGCGAGCAAGCCAGATGTGAGAGAGAGCGAGGCAGATAAGAGAGCGAGACAGACAATTAAGCAAGCGAGCGAGCCAGATATGAGAGCAAGCGAGCGATCCAGATATGAGAGCGAGCCAGACATGAGAGCGAGCAAGCCAGACATGAGAGCGAGCCAGATATGAGAGCAAGCGAGCGAGCCAGATATGAGAGCAAGCGAGCCAGCCAGATATGAGAGCGAGCGAGCCAGATAAGAAAGCGAGCAAGACAAGAGAGCAAGCGAGCTAGCCATATATGAGAGCGAGCCAGACAAGAGAGCAAGCGAGTGAGCCAGATATGAGAGCAAGCAAGCCAGCCAGATGTGAGAGCGAGCGAGCCAGATATGCGAGCGAGCCAGATAAGAGAGGGAGCCAGACAAGAGAGCAAGCGAGCGAGCCAGATATGAGAGCAAGCGAGCAAGCCAGATATGAGAGCGAGCCAGACAAGAGAGCAGCGAGCGAGCCAGATATGAGAGCAAGCGAGCAAGCCAGATGTGAGAGAGAGCGAGACAGATAAGAGAGCGAGTCAGACAATTAAGCAAGCGAGCGAGCCAGATATGAGAGCAAGCGAGCGATCCAGATATGAGAGCGAGCCAGATATGAGAGCAAGCGAGCGAGCCAGATATGAGAGCAAGCGAGCAAGCCAGATGTGAGAGAGAGCGAGGCAGATAAGAGAGCGAGCCAGACAATTAAGCAAGCGAGCGAGCCAGACAAGAGAGCAAGAGAGCGAGCCAGATATGAGAGCAAGCGAGCGAGCCAGATATGAGAGCAAGCAAGCCAGCCAGATGTGAGAGCGAGCGAGCCAGATATGCGAGCGAGCCAGATAAGAGAGGGAGCCAGACAAGAGAGCAAGCGAGAAAGCCAGATATGAGAGTGAGCGAGCCAGACATGAGAGCAAGCGAGCGAGCCAGATGTGAGAGTGAGCAAGCAAGATATGTGAGCGAGCCAGATAAGAGAGCGAGCCAGACAAGAGAGCAGCGAGCGAGCCAGATATGAGAGCAAGCGAGCAAGCCAGATGTGAGAGAGAGCGAGGCAGATAAGAGAGCGAGACAGACAATTAAGCAAGCGAGCGAGCCAGATATGAGAGCAAGCGAGCGATCCAGATATGAGAGCGAGCCAGACATGAGAGCAAGCAAGCCAGCCAGATGTGAGAGCGAGCGAGCCAGATATGCGAGCGAGCCAGATAAGAGAGGGAGCCAGACAAGAGAGCAAGCGAGCGAGCCAGATATGAGAGCAAGCGAGCAAGCCAGATATGAGAGCGAGCCAGACAAGAGAGCAGCGAGCGAGCCAGATATGAGAGCAAGCGAGCAAGCCAGATGTGAGAGAGAGCGAGCCAGACAAGAGAGCAGCGAGCAAGCCAGATATGAGAGCAAGCGAGCAAGCCAGATGTGAGAGAGAGCGAGGCAGATAAGAGAGCGAGACAGACAATTAAGCAAGCGAGCGAGCCAGATATGAGAGCAAGCGAGCGATCCAGATATGAGAGCGAGCCAGACATGAGAGCAAGCAAGCCAGCCAGATGTGAGAGCGAGCGAGCCAGATATGCGAGCGAGCCAGATAAGAGAGGGAGCCAGACAAGAGAGCAAGCGAGCGAGCCAGATATGAGAGCAAGCGAGCAAGCCAGATATGAGAGCGAGCCAGACAAGAGAGCAGCGAGCGAGCCAGATATGAGAGCAAGCGAGCAAGCCAGATGTGAGAGAGAGCGAGACAGATAAGAGAGCGAGTCAGACAATTAAGCAAGCGAGCGAGCCAGATATGAGAGCAAGCGAGCGATCCAGAAATGAGAGCGAGCCAAATATGAGAGCAAGCGTGCGAGCCAGATATGAGAGCAAGCGAGCAAGCCAGATGTGAGAGAGAGCGAGGCAGATAAGAGAGCGAGCCAGACAATTAAGCAAGCGAGCGAGCCAGACAAGAGAGCAAGCGAGCGAGCCAGATATGAGAGCAAGCGAGCGAGCCAGATATGAGAGCAAGCAAGCCAGCCAGATGTGAGAGCGAGCGAGCCAGATATGCGAGCGAGCCAGATAAGAGAGGGAGCCAGACAAGAGAGCAAGCGAGCGAGCCAGATATGAGAGCAAGCGAGCAAGCCAGATATGAGAGCGAGCCAGACAAGAGAGCAGCGAGCGAGCCAGATATGAGAGCAAGCGAGCAAGCCAGATGTGAGAGAGAGCGAGACAGATAAGAGAGCGAGTCAGACAATTAAGCAAGCGAGCGAGCCAGATATGAGAGCAAGCGAGCGATCCAGAAATGAGAGCGAGCCAAATATGAGAGCAAGCGAGCGAGCCAGATATGAGAGCAAGCGAGCAAGCCAGATGTGAGAGAGAGCGAGGCAGATAAGAGAGCGAGCCAGACAATTAAGCAAGCGAGCGAGCCAGACAAGAGAGCAAGCGAGCGAGCCAGATATGAGAGCAAGCGAGCGAGCCAGATATGAGAGCAAGCAAGCCAGCCAGATGTGAGAGCGAGCGAGCCAGATATGCGAGCGAGCCAGATAAGAGAGGGAGCCAGACAAGAGAGCAAGCGAGCGAGCCAGATATGAGAGCAAGCGAGCAAGCCAGATATGAGAGCGAGCCAGACAAGAGAGCAGCGAGCGAGCCAGATATGAGAGCAAGCGAGCAAGCCAGATGTGAGAGCAAGCGAGCCAGCCAGATATGAGAGCGAACGAGCCAGATAAGAGAGCGAGCAAGACAAGAGAGCAAGCGAGCTAGCCATATATGAGAGCGAGCCAGACAAGAGAGCAAGCGAGCGAGCCAGATATGAGAGCAAGCGAGCGAGCCAGATATGAGAGCAAGCGAGCGAGCCAGAAATGAGAGCAAGCGAGCCAGCCAGAAATGAGAGCAAGCGAGCCAGCCAGATGTGAGAGCAAGCTAGCCAGATATGCGAGCGAGCCAGATAAGAGAGGGAGCCAGACAAGAGAGCAAGCGAGCGAGCCAGATATGAGAGCGAGCGAGCCAGACATGAGAGGAAGCGAGCGAGCCAGATATGAGAGCGAGCGAGCAAGATAAGAGAGCAAGCCAGACAAGAGAGCAAGCGTGCGAGCCAGATATTCTAGCGAGCAAGCCAGATAAGATAGCGAGCCAGACAAAAGAGCAAGCGAGCGAACCAGATATGAGAGCAAGCGAGCCAGCCAGATATGAGAGCAAGCGAGCCAGCCAGATATGAGAGCGAGCGAGCCAGATAAGAGAGCGAGCAAGACAAGAGAGCAAGCGAGCGAGCCAGATATGAGAGCAAGCGAGCCAGCCAGATATGAGAGCGAGCGAGCCAGATAAGAGAGCGAGCAAGACAAGAGAGCAAGCGAACTAGCCAGATATGAGAGCAAGCAAGCGAGTCAGATTTGAGAGCGAGCGAACCAGATATGCGAGCGAGCCAGGTAAGAGAGCGAGCCAGACAAGAGAGCAAGCGAGCGAGCCAGATATGAGAGCAAGCGAGCGAGCCGGATATGAGAGCAAGTGAGCAAGCCATATATGAGAACAAGCAAGCGAGCCAGATTTGAGAGCGAGCGAGCCAGATATGCGAGCGAGCCATAAAAGAGAGCGAGACAGACAAGAGAGCAAGCGAGCGAGACAGAAATTAGAGCAAGTTAGCAAGCATGATATGAGAGCGAGCCAGATGAGAGAGAGAGCCAGACAAGAGAGCAAGCGAGCGAGCCAGATATGAAAGCAAGCGAGCCAGCTAGATGTGAGAGCAAGCGAGCCAGATATGCGAGCGAGCCAGATAAGAGAGCGAACCAGATGTGAGAGCGAGCGAGCGAGCCAGATATGAGAGCAAGCGAGCGAGCCAGATATGAAAGCAAGCAAGCCAGCCAGATGTGAGAGCGAGCGAGCAAGATATATGAGCGAGCCAGATAAGAAAGCAAGCCAGACAAGAGAGCAAGCAAGCAAGCCAGATATGAGAGCGAGCCAGATAAGAGAGCGAACCAGACAAGAGAGCAAGCGAGAAAGCCAGATATGAGAGTGAGCGAGCCAGACATGAGAGCAAGCGAGCGAGCCAGATAAGAGAGCCAGCGAGCCAGATAAGAGAGCAAGCTAGACAAGAGAGCAAGCCAGCGAGCCAGATATGCTAGCGAGCAAGCCAGATAGGAGAGCGAGCCAGATATGAAAGCAAGCGAGCCAGCTAGATGTGAGAGCAAGCGAGCCAGATATGCGAGCGAGCCAGATAAGAGAGCGAACCAGATGTGAGAGCGAGCGAGCGAGCCAGATATGAGAGCAAGCGAGTGAGCCAGATAAGAAAGCAAGCAAGCCAGCCAGATATGAGAGAGAGCGAGCAAGATATGCGAGCGAGCCAGATAAGAGAGCGAGCCAGACAAGAGAGCAAGCGAGCAAGCCAGATATGAGAGCAAGCGAGCAAGCCAGAAATGAGAGCGAGCCAGATAAGAGAGCGAACAAGACAAGAGAGCAAGCGAGAAAGCCAGATATGAGACTGAGCGAGCCAGACATGAGAGCAAGCGAGCGAGCCAGATAAGAGAGCCAGCGAGCCAGATAAGAGAGCAAGCCAGACAAGAGAGCAAGCGAGCAAGCCAGATATGCTAGCGAGCAAGCCAGATAAGAGAGCGAGCCAGACAAGAGAGCAAGCGAGCGAGCCAGATATAAGAGCAAGCGAGCGAGCCAGATGTGAGAGTGAGCAAGCAAGATATGTGAGCGAGCCAGATAAGAGAGCGAGCCAGACAAGAGAGCAGCGAGCGAGCCAGATATGAGAGCAAGCGAGCAAGCCAGATGTGAGAGAGAGCGAGGCAGATAAGAGAGCCAGCGAGCCAGATAAGAGAGCAAGCAAGACAAGAGAGCAAGCGAGCAAGCCAGATATGCTAGCGAGCAAGCCAGATAAGAGAGCGAGCCAGACAAGAGAGCAAGCGAGCGAGCCAGATATAAGAGCAAGCGAGCGAGCCAGATGTGAGAGTGAGCAAGCAAGATATGTGAGCGAGCCAGATAAGAGAGCGAGCCAGACAAGAGAGCAGCAAGCGAGCCAGATATGAGAGCAAGCGAGCAAGCCAGATGTGAGAGAGAGCGAGGCAGATAAGAGAGCGAGACAGACAATTAAGCAAGCGAGCGAGCCAGATATGAGAGCAAGCGAGCGATCCAGATATGAGAGCGAGCCAGACATGAGAGCGAGCAAGCCAGACATGAGAGCGAGCCAGATATGAGAGCAAGCGAGCGAGCCAGATATGAGAGCAAGCGAGCCAGCCAGATATGAGAGCGAGCGAGCCAGATAAGAGAGCGAGCAAGACAAGAGAGCAAGCGAGCTAGCCATATATGAGAGCGAGCCAGACAAGAGAGCAAGCGAGTGAGCCAGATATGAGAGCAAGCAAGCCAGCCAGATGTGAGAGCGAGCGAGCCAGATATGCGAGCGAGCCAGATAAGAGAGGGAGCCAGACAAGAGAGCAAGCGAGCGAGCCAGATATGAGAGCAAGCGAGCAAGCCAGATATGAGAGCGAGCCAGACAAGAGAGCAGCGAGCGAGCCAGATATGAGAGCAAGCGAGCAAGCCAGATGTGAGAGAGAGCGAGACAGATAAGAGAGCGAGTCAGACAATTAAGCAAGCGAGCGAGCCAGATATGAGAGCAAGCGAGCGATCCAGATATGAGAGCGAGCCAGATATGAGAGCAAGCGAGCGAGCCAGATATGAGAGCAAGCGAGCAAGCCAGATGTGAGAGAGAGCGAGGCAGATAAGAGAGCGAGCCAGACAATTAAGCAAGCGAGCGAGCCAGACAAGAGAGCGAGCCAGATATGAGAGCAAGCGAGCGAGCCAGATATGAGAGCAAGCAAGCCAGCCAGATGTGAGAGCGAGCGAGCCAGATATGCGAGCGAGCCAGATAAGAGAGGGAGCCAGACAAGAGAGCAAGCGAGCGAGCCAGATATGAGAGCAAGCGAGCAAGCCAGATATGAGAGCGAGCCAGACAAGAGAGCAGCGAGCGAGCCAGATATGAGAGCAAGCGAGCAAGCCAGATAAGAGAGCGAGCCAGACAAGAGAGCAAGCGAGCGAGCCAGATATAAGAGCAAGCGAGCGAGCCAGATGTGAGAGTGAGAAAGCAAGATATGTGAGCGAGCCAGATAAGAGAGCGAGCCAGACAAGAGAGCAGCGAGCGAGCCAGATATGAGAGCAAGCGAGCAAGCCAGATGTGAGAGAGAGCGAGGCAGATAAGAGAGCCAGCGAGCCAGATAAGAGAGCAAGCCAGACAAGAGAGCAAGCGAGCAAGCCAGATATGCTAGCGAGCAAGCCAGATAAGAGAGCGAGCCAGACAAGAGAGCAAGCGAGCGAGCCAGATATAAGAGCAAGCGAGCGAGCCAGATGTGAGAGTGAGCAAGCAAGATATGTGAGCGAGCCAGATAAGAGAGCGAGCCAGACAAGAGAGCAGCGAGCGAGCCAGATATGAGAGCAAGCGAGCAAGCCAGATGTGAGAGAGAGCGAGGCAGATAAGAGAGCGAGACAGACAATTAAGCAAGCGAGCGAGCCAGATATGAGAGCAAGCGAGCGATCCAGATATGAGAGCGAGCCAGACATGAGAGCGAGCAAGCCAGACATGAGAGCGAGCCAGATATGAGAGCAAGCGAGCGAGCCAGATATGAGAGCAAGCGAGCCAGCCAGATATGAGAGCGAGCGAGCCAGATAAGAGAGCGAGCAAGACAAGAGAGCAAGCGAGCTAGCCATATATGAGAGCGAGCCAGACAAGAGAGCAAGCGAGTGAGCCAGATATGAGAGCAAGCAAGCCAGCCAGATGTGAGAGCGAGCGAGCCAGATATGCGAGCGAGCCAGATAAGAGAGGGAGCCAGACAAGAGAGCAAGCGAGCGAGCCAGATATGAGAGCAAGCGAGCAAGCCAGATATGAGAGCGAGCCAGACAAGAGAGCAGCGAGCGAGCCAGATATGAGAGCAAGCGAGCAAGCCAGATGTGAGAGAGAGCGAGACAGATAAGAGAGCGAGTCAGACAATTAAGCAAGCGAGCGAGCCAGATATGAGAGCAAGCGAGCGATCCAGATATGAGAGCGAGCCAGATATGAGAGCAAGCGAGCGAGCCAGATATGAGAGCAAGCGAGCAAGCCAGATGTGAGAGAGAGCGAGGCAGATAAGAGAGCGAGCCAGACAATTAAGCAAGCGAGCGAGCCAGACAAGAGAGCAAGAGAGCGAGCCAGATATGAGAGCAAGCGAGCGAGCCAGATATGAGAGCAAGCAAGCCAGCCAGATGTGAGAGCGAGCGAGCCAGATATGCGAGCGAGCCAGATAAGAGAGGGAGCCAGACAAGAGAGCAAGCGAGAAAGCCAGATATGAGAGTGAGCGAGCCAGACATGAGAGCAAGCGAGCGAGCCAGATGTGAGAGTGAGCAAGCAAGATATGTGAGCGAGCCAGATAAGAGAGCGAGCCAGACAAGAGAGCAGCGAGCGAGCCAGATATGAGAGCAAGCGAGCAAGCCAGATGTGAGAGAGAGCGAGGCAGATAAGAGAGCGAGACAGACAATTAAGCAAGCGAGCCAGCCAGATATGAGAGCAAGCGAGCGATCCAGATATGAGAGCGAGCCAGACATGAGAGCAAGCAAGCCAGCCAGATGTGAGAGCGAGCGAGCCAGATATGCGAGCGAGCCAGATAAGAGAGGGAGCCAGACAAGAGAGCAAGCGAGCGAGCCAGATATGAGAGCAAGCGAGCAAGCCAGATATGAGAGCGAGCCAGACAAGAGAGCAGCGAGCGAGCCAGATATGAGAGCAAGCGAGCAAGCCAGATGTGAGAGAGAGCGAGCCAGACAAGAGAGCAGCGAGCAAGCCAGATATGAGAGCAAGCGAGCAAGCCAGATGTGAGAGAGAGCGAGGCAGATAAGAGAGCGAGACAGACAATTAAGCAAGCGAGCGAGCCAGATATGAGAGCAAGCGAGCGATCCAGATATGAGAGCGAGCCAGACATGAGAGCAAGCAAGCCAGCCAGATGTGAGAGCGAGCGAGCCAGATATGCGAGCGAGCCAGATAAGAGAGGGAGCCAGACAAGAGAGCAAGCGAGCGAGCCAGATATGAGAGCAAGCGAGCAAGCCAGATATGAGAGCGAGCCAGACAAGAGAGCAGCGAGCGAGCCAGATATGAGAGCAAGCGAGCAAGCCAGATGTGAGAGAGAGCGAGACAGATAAGAGAGCGAGTCAGACAATTAAGCAAGCGAGCGAGCCAGATATGAGAGCAAGCGAGCGATCCAGAAATGAGAGCGAGCCAAATATGAGAGCAAGCGAGCGAGCCAGATATGAGAGCAAGCGAGCAAGCCAGATGTGAGAGAGAGCGAGGCAGATAAGAGAGCGAGCCAGACAATTAAGCAAGCGAGCGAGCCAGACAAGAGAGCAAGCGAGCGAGCCAGATATGAGAGCAAGCGAGCGAGCCAGATATGAGAGCAAGCAAGCCAGCCAGATGTGAGAGCGAGCGAGCCAGATATGCGAGCGAGCCAGATAAGAGAGGGAGCCAGACAAGAGAGCAAGCGAGCGAGCCAGATATGAGAGCAAGCGAGCAAGCCAGATATGAGAGCGAGCCAGACAAGAGAGCAGCGAGCGAGCCAGATATGAGAGCAAGCGAGCAAGCCAGATGTGAGAGAGAGCGAGACAGATAAGAGAGCGAGTCAGACAATTAAGCAAGCGAGCGAGCCAGATATGAGAGCAAGCGAGCGATCCAGATATGAGAGCGAGCCAGATATGAGAGCAAGCGAGCGAGCCAGATATGAGAGCAAGCGAGCCAGCCAGATATGAGAGCGAGCGAGCCAGATAAGAGAGCGAGCAAGACAAGAGAGCAAGAGAGCTAGCCATATATGAGAGCGAGCCAGACAGGAGAGCAAGCGAGCGAGCCAGATATGAGAGCAAGCGAGCGAGCCAGATATGAGAGCAAGCGAGCGAGCCAGAAATGAGAGCAAGCGAGCCAGCCAGAAATGAGAGCAAGCAAGCCAGCCAGATGTGAGAGCGAGCTAGCCAGATATGCGAGCGAGCCAGATAAGAGAGGGAGCCAGACAAGAGAGCAAGCGAGCTAGCCAGATATGAGAGCGAGTGAGCCAGACATGAGAGGAAGCAAGCGAGCCAGATATGAGAGCGAGCGAGCCAGATAAGAGAGAGAGCCAGACAAGAGAGCAAGCGTGCGAGCCAGATATTCTAGCGAGCAAGCCAGATAAGATAACGAGCCAGACAAAAGATCAAGTGAGCGAACCAGATATGAGAGCAAGCGAGCCAGCCAGATATGAGAGCAAGCGAGCCAGCCAGATATGAGAGTGAGTGAGCCAGATAAGAGAGCGAGCAAGACAAGAGAGCAAGCGAGCGAGCCAGATATGAGAGCAAGCGAGCCAGCCAGATATGAGAGCGAGCGAGCCAGATAAGAGAGCGAGCAAGACAAGAGAGCAAGCGAGCGAGCCAGATATGAGAGCAAGCGAGCCAGCCAGATATGAGAGCGAGCGAGCCAGATAAGAGAGCGAGCAAGACAAGAGAGCAAGCGAACTAGCCAGATATGAGAGCAAGCGAGCGAGCCAGATTTGAGAGCGAGCGAATCAGATATGCGAGCGAGCCAGATAAGAGAGCGAGCCAGACAAGAGAGCAAGCGAGCCAGATATGAGAGCAAGCGAGCGAGCCGGATATGAGAGCAAGCGAGCAAGCCATATATGAGAACAAGCAAGCGAGCCAGATTTGAGAGCGAGCGAGCCAGATATGCGAGCGAGCCATAAAAGAGAGCGAGACAGACAAGAGAGCAAGCGAGCGAGCCAGAAATGAGAGCAAGCTAGCAAGCATGATATGAGAGCGAGCCAGATGAGAGAGCGAGCCAGACAAGAGAGCAAGCGAGCGAGCCAGATATGAAAGCAAGCGAGCCAGCTAGATGTGAGAGCAAGCGAGCCAGATATGCGAGCGAGCCAGATAAGAGAGCGAACCAGATGTGAGAGCGAGCGAGCGAGCCAGATATGAGAGCAAGCGAGCGAGCCAGATATGAAAGCAAGCAAGCCAGCCAGATGTGAGAGCGAGCGAGCAAGATATGCGAGCGAGCCAGATAAGAGAGCAAGCCAGACAAGAGAGCAAGCGAGCGAGCCAGATATGAGAGCAAGCCAGCAAGCAAGATATGAGAGCGAGCCAGATAAGAGAGCGAACCAGACAAGAGAGCAAGAGAGAAAGCCAGATATGAGAGTAAGCGAGCCAAACATGAGAGCAAGCGAGCGAGCCAGATTAGAGAGCCAGCGAGCCAGATAAGAGAGCAAGCCAGACAAGAGAGCACGCCAGCGAGCCAGATATGCTAGCGAGCAAGCCAGATAAGAGAGTGAGCCAGACAAGAGAGCAAGCGAGCGAGCCAGATATGAAAGCAAGCGAGCCAGCTAGATGTGAGAGCAAGCGAGCCAGATATGCGAGCGAGCCAGATAAGATAGCGAACCAGATGTGAGAGCGAGCGAGCGAGCCAGATATGAGAGCAAGCGAGCGAGCCAGATATGAAAGCAAGCAAGCCAGCCAGATGTGAGAGCGAGCGAGCAAGATATGCGAGCGAGCCAGATAAGAGAGCGAGCCAGACAAGAGAGCAAGCGAGCGAGCCAGATATGAGAGCAAGCGAGCAAGCCAGATATGAGAGCGAGCCAGATAAGAGAGCGAACCAGACAAGAGAGCAAGCGAGAAAGCCAGATATGAGAGTGAGCGAGCCAGACATGAGAGCAAGCGAGCGAGCCAGATAAGAGAGCCAGCGAGCCAGATAAGAGAGCAAGCCAGACAAGAGAGCAAGCGAGCGAGCCAGATATGCTAGCGAGCAAGCCAGATAAGAGAGCGAGCCAGACAAGAGAGCAAGCGAGCGAGCCAGATATGAGAGCAAGCGAGCGAGCCAGATGTGAGAGCGAGACAGATAAGAGAGCAAGCCAGACAAGAGAGTAAGCGAGCGAGCCAGATATGCTAGCGAGCAAGCCAGATAAGAGAGCGAGCCAGACAAGAGAGCAAGCGAGCGAGCCAGATATAAGAGCAAGCGAGCGAGCCAGATGTGAGAGTGAGCGAGCAAGATATGTGAGCGAGCCAGATAAGAGAGCGAGCCAGACAAGAGAGCAAGCGAGCGAGCCAGATATGAGAGCAAGCGAGCAAGCCAGATGTGAGAGAGAGCGAGGCAGATAAGAGAGCGATATAGACAATTAAGCAAGCGAGCGAGCCAGATATGAGAGCAAGCGAGCGATCCAGATATGAGAGCGAGCCAGACATGAGAGCGAGCAAGCCAGACATGAGAGCGAGCCAGATATGAGAGCAAGCGAGCGAGCCAGATATGAGAGCAAGCATGCCAGCCAGATATGAGAGCGAGCGAGCCAGATAAGAGAGCGAGCAAGACAAGAGAGCAAGCGAGCTAGCCAGATATGAGAGCAAGCAAGCGAGCCAGATTTGAGAGCAAGCGAGCGAGCCAGATATGAGAGCAAGCGAGCAAGCTAGATATGAGAGCGAGCGAGCCAGATATGCGAGTGAGCCAGATAAGAGAGCGAGCCAGACAAGAGAGCAAGTGAGCGAGCCAGATATGAGAGCAAGCGAGCAAGCCAGATATGAGAGCGAGCCAGATTAGAGAGCAAACCAAACAAGAGAGCAAGCGAGAAAGCCAGATATGAGAGCGAGCGAGCCAGACATGAGAGCAATCGAGCGAGCCAGATATGAGAGCGAGCGAGCCAGACATGAGATCAAGCGAGCGAGCCAGATATGAGAGCAAGCGAGCCAGATAAGAGAGCAAGCCAGACAAGAGAGCAAGCGAGCGAGCCAGATATGCTAGCGAGCAAGCCAGATAAGAGAGCGAGCCAGACAAGAGAGCAAGCGAGCGAGCCAGATATGAGAGCAAGCGAGCAAGCCAGATGTGAGAGCGAGACAGATAAGAGAGCAAGTCAGACAAGAGAGCAAGTGAGCGAGCCAGATATGCTAGTGAGCAAGCCAGATAAGAGAGCGAGCCAGACAAGAGAGCAAGCGAGCGAGCCAGATATGAGAGCAAGCGAGCAAGCCAGATATGAGAGCGAGCCAGATAAGAGAGCGAACCAGACAAGAGAGCAAGCGAGAAAGTCAGATATGAGAGCCAGCGAGCCAGACATGAGAGCAAGCGAGCGAGCCAGATATGAGAGCGAGCGAGCCAGATAAGAGAGGAAGCCAGACAAGAGAGCAAGCGAGCGAGCCAGATATGCTAGCAAGCAAGCCAGATAAGAGAGCGAGCCAGACAAGAGAGCAAGCGAGCGAGCCAGATATGAGAGCAAGCGAGCAAGCCAGATGTGAGAGCGAGACAAATAAGAGAGCAAGTCAGACAAGAGCAAGCGAGCGAGCCAGATATGCTAGCGAGCAAGCCAGATAAGAGAGCGAGCCAGACAAGAGAGCAAGCGAGCGAGCCAGATATGAGAGCAAGCGAGCAAGCCAGATATGAGAGCGAGCCAGATAAGAGAGCAAGCGAGAAAGTCAGATATGAGAGCAAGCGAGCCAGACATGAGAGCAAGCGAGTGAGCCAGATATGAGACCGAGCGAGCCAGATAAGAGAGCAAGCCAGACAAGAGAGCAAGCGTGCGAGCCAGATATGCTAGCAAGCAAGCCAGATAAGAGAGCGAGCCAGACAAGAGAGCAAGCGAGCGAGCCAGATATGAGAGCAAGCGAGCCAGCCAGATATGAGAGCGAGCGAGCCAGATAAGAGAGCGAGCTAGATATGAGAGCAAGCGAGCGAGCCAGATGTGAGAGAGAGACAGATAAGAGAGCAAGTCAGACAAGAGAGCAAGCGAGCGAGCAAGATATGCGAGCGAACCAGATAAGAGAGCGAGCCAGACAAGAGAGCAGCGAGCGAGCCAGATATGAGAGCAAGCGAGCAAGCCAGATGTGAGAGAGAGCGAGGCAGATAAGAGAGCGAGCCAGACAATTAAGCAAGCGAGCGAGCCAGACAAGAGAGCAAGAGAGCGAGCCAGATATGAGAGCGAGCGAGCCAGATAAGAGAGCGAGCTAGATATGAGAGCAAGCGAGCGAGCCAGATGTGAGAGAGAGACAGATAAGAGAGCAAGTCAGACAAGAGAGCAAGCGAGCGAGCAAGATATGCGAGCGAGCCAGATAAGAGAGCGAGCCAGACAAGAGAGCAGCGAGCGAGCCAGATATGAGAGCAAGCGAGCAAGCCAAATGTGAGAGAGAGCGAGGCAGATAAGAGAGCGAGCCAGACAATTTAGCAAGCAAGCGAGCCAGACAAGAGAGCAAGAGAGCGAGCCAGATATGAGAGCAAGTGAGCGAGCAAGATATGAGAGCAAGCAAGCCAGCCAGATGTGAGAGCGAGCGAGCCAGATATGCGAGCGAGCCAGATAAGAGAGGGAGCCAGACAAGAGAGCAAGCGAGCGAGCCAGATATGAGAGCAAGCGAGCAAGCCAGATATGAGAGCGAGCCAGACAAGAGAGCAGCGAGCGAGCCAGATATGAGAGCAAGCGAGCAAGCCAGATGTGAGAGAGAGCGAGACAGATAAGAGAGCGAGTAAGACAATTAAGCAAGCGAGCGAGCCAGATATGAGAGCAAGCGAGCGATCCAGAAATGAGAGCGAGCCAGATATGAGAGCAAGCGAGCGAGCCAGATATGAGAGCAACCGAGCAAGCCAGATGTGAGAGCAAGCGAGCCAGCCAGATATGAGAGCGAGCGAGCCAGATAAGAGAGCGAGCTAGATATGAGAGCAAGCGAGCGAGCCAGATGTGAGAGAGAGACAGATAAGAGAGCAAGTCAGACAAGAGAGCAAGCGAGCGAGCAAGATATGCGAGCGAGCCAGATAAGAGAGCGAGCCAGACAAGAGAGCAGCGAGCGAGCCAGATATGAGAGCAAGCGAGCAAGCCAGATGTGAGAGAGAGTGAGGCAGATAAGAGAGCGAGCCAGACAATTAAGCAAGCGAGCGAGCCAGACAAGAGAGCAAGAGAGCGAGCCAGATATGAGAGCAAGCGAGCGAGCCAGATATGAGAGCAAGCAAGCCAGCCAGATGTGAAAGCGAGCGAGCCAGATATGCGAGCGAGCCAGATAAGAGAGGGAGCCAGACAAGAGAGCAAGCGAGCGAGCCAGATATGAGAGCAAGCGAGCAAGCCAGATATGAGAGCGAGCCAGACAAGAGAGTAGCGAGCGAGCCAGATATGAGAGCAAGCGAGCAAGCCAGATGTGAGAGAGAGCGAGACAGATAAGAGAGCGAGTCAGACAATTAAGCAAGCGAGCGAGCCAGATATGAGAGCAAGCGAGCGAGCCAGATATGAGAGCAAGCGAGCAAGCCAGATATGAGAGCGAGCCAGATAAGAGAGCAAGCGAGAAAGTCAGATATGAGAGCAAGCGAGCCAGACATGAGAGCAAGCGAGTGAGCCAGATATGAGACCGAGCGAGCCAGATAAGAGAGCAAGCCAGACAAGAGAGCAAGCGTGCGAGCCAGATATGCTAGCAAGCAAGCCAGATAAGAGAGCGAGCCAGACAAGAGAGCAAGCGAGCGAGCCAGATATGAGAGCAAGCGAGCCAGCCAGATATGAGAGCGAGCGAGCCAGATAAGAGAGCGAGCTAGATATGAGAGCAAGCGAGCGAGCCAGATGTGAGAGAGAGACAGATAAGAGAGCAAGTCAGACAAGAGAGCAAGCGAGCGAGCAAGATATGCGAGCGAACCAGATAAGAGAGCGAGCCAGACAAGAGAGCAGCGAGCGAGCCAGATATGAGAGCAAGCGAGCAAGCCAGATGTGAGAGAGAGCGAGGCAGATAAGAGAGCGAGCCAGACAATTAAGCAAGCGAGCGAGCCAGACAAGAGAGCAAGAGAGCGAGCCAGATATGAGAGCGAGCGAGCCAGATAAGAGAGCGAGCTAGATATGAGAGCAAGCGAGCGAGCCAGATGTGAGAGAGAGACAGATAAGAGAGCAAGTCAGACAAGAGAGCAAGCGAGCGAGCAAGATATGCGAGCGAGCCAGATAAGAGAGCGAGCCAGACAAGAGAGCAGCGAGCGAGCCAGATATGAGAGCAAGCGAGCAAGCCAAATGTGAGAGAGAGCGAGGCAGATAAGAGAGCGAGCCAGACAATTTAGCAAGCAAGCGAGCCAGACAAGAGAGCAAGAGAGCGAGCCAGATATGAGAGCAAGTGAGCGAGCAAGATATGAGAGCAAGCAAGCCAGCCAGATGTGAGAGCGAGCGAGCCAGATATGCGAGCGAGCCAGATAAGAGAGGGAGCCAGACAAGAGAGCAAGCGAGCGAGCCAGATATGAGAGCAAGCGAGCAAGCCAGATATGAGAGCGAGCCAGACAAGAGAGCAGCGAGCGAGCCAGATATGAGAGCAAGCGAGCAAGCCAGATGTGAGAGAGAGCGAGACAGATAAGAGAGCGAGTAAGACAATTAAGCAAGCGAGCGAGCCAGATATGAGAGCAAGCGAGCGATCCAGAAATGAGAGCGAGCCAGATATGAGAGCAAGCGAGCGAGCCAGATATGAGAGCAACCGAGCAAGCCAGATGTGAGAGCAAGCGAGCCAGCCAGATATGAGAGCGAGCGAGCCAGATAAGAGAGCGAGCTAGATATGAGAGCAAGCGAGCGAGCCAGATGTGAGAGAGAGACAGATAAGAGAGCAAGTCAGACAAGAGAGCAAGCGAGCGAGCAAGATATGCGAGCGAGCCAGATAAGAGAGCGAGCCAGACAAGAGAGCAGCGAGCGAGCCAGATATGAGAGCAAGCGAGCAAGCCAGATGTGAGAGAGAGTGAGGCAGATAAGAGAGCGAGCCAGACAATTAAGCAAGCGAGCGAGCCAGACAAGAGAGCAAGAGAGCGAGCCAGATATGAGAGCAAGCGAGCGAGCCAGATATGAGAGCAAGCAAGCCAGCCAGATGTGAAAGCGAGCGAGCCAGATATGCGAGCGAGCCAGATAAGAGAGGGAGCCAGACAAGAGAGCAAGCGAGCGAGCCAGATATGAGAGCAAGCGAGCAAGCCAGATATGAGAGCGAGCCAGACAAGAGAGTAGCGAGCGAGCCAGATATGAGAGCAAGCGAGCAAGCCAGATGTGAGAGAGAGCGAGACAGATAAGAGAGCGAGTCAGACAATTAAGCAAGCGAGCGAGCCAGATATGAGAGCAAGCGAGCGAGCCAGATATGAGAGCAAGCGAGCGAGCCAGATATGAGAGCAAGCGAGCCAGCGAGATATGAGAGCGAGCGAGCCAGATAAGAGAGCGAGCAAGACAAGAGAGCAAGCGAGCTAGCCATGTATGAGAGCGAGCCAGACAAGAGAGCAAGCGAGCGAGCCAGATATGAGAGCAAGCGAGCGAGCCAGATATGAGAGCAGGCGAGCGAGCCAGAAATGAGAGCAAGCGAGCAAGCCAGATATGAGAGCGAGCCAGACAAGAGAGCAGCAAGCGAGCCAGATATGAGAGCAAGCGAGCAAGCCAGATGTGAGAGAGAGCGAGCCAGATAAGAGAGCAAGCCAGACAAGAGAGCAAGCGAGCGAGCCAGATATGCTAGCGAGCAAGCCAGATAAGAGAGCGAGCTAGATATGAGAGCAAGCGAGCGAGCCAGATGTGAGAGAGAGTCAGATAAGAGAGCAAGTCAGACAAGAGAGCAAGCGAGCGAGCAAGATATGCGAGCGAGCCTGATAAGAGAGCGAGCCAGACAAGAGAGCAGCGAGCGAGCCAGATATGAGAGCAAGCGAGCAAGCCAAATGTGAGAGAGAGCGAGGCAGATAAGAGAGCGAGCCAGACAATTAAGCAAGCAAGCGAGCCAGACAAGAGAGCAAGAGAGCGAGCCAGATATGAGAGCAAGCGAGCGAGCCAGATATGAGAGCAAGCAAGCCAGCCAGATGTGAGAGCGAGCGAGCCAGATATGCGAGCGAGCCAGATAAGAGAGGGAGCCAGACAAGAGAGCAAGCGAGCGAGCCAGATATGAGAGCAAGCGAGCAAGCCAGATATGAGAGCGAGCCAGACAAGAGAGCAGCGAGCGAGCCAGATATGAGAGCAAGCGAGCAAGCCAGATGTGGGAGAGAGCGAGACAGATAAGAGAGCGAGTCAGACAATTAAGCAAGCGAGCGAGCCAGATATGAGAGCAAGCGAGCGATCCAGAAATGAGAGCGAGCCAGATATGAGAGCAAGCGAGCGAGCCAGATATGAGAGCAAGCGAGCAAGCCAGATGTGAGAGCAAGCGAGCCAGCCAGATATGAGAGCGAGCGAGCCAGATAAGAGAGCGAGCTAGATATGAGAGCAAGCGAGCGAGCCAGATGTGAGAGAGAGACAGATAAGAGAGCAAGTCAGACAAGAGAGCAAGCGAGCGAGCAAGATATGCGAGCGAGCCAGATAAGAGAGCGAGCCAGACAAGAGAGCAGCGAACGAGCCAGATATGAGAGCAAGCGAGCAAGCCAGATGTGAGAGAGAGCGAGGCAGATAAGAGAGCGAGCCAGACAATTAAGCAAGCGAGCGAGCCAGACAAGAGAGCAAAAGAGCGAGCCAGATATGAGAGCAAGCGAGCGAGCCAGATATGAGAGCAAGCAAGCCAGCCAGATGTGAAAGCGAGCGAGCCAGATATGCGAGCGAGCCAGATAAGAGAGGGAGCCAGACAAGAGAGCAAGCGAGCGAGCCAGATATGAGAGCAAGCGAGCAAGCCAGATATGAGAGCGAGCCAGACAAGAGAGCAGCGAGCGAGCCAGATATGAGAGCAAGCGAGCAAGCCAGATGTGAGAGAGAGCGAGACAGATAAGAGAGCGAGTCAGACAATTAAGCAAGCGAGCGAGCCAGATATGAGAGCAAGCGAGCGAGCCAGATATGAGAGCAAGCGAGCGAGCCAGATATGAGAGCAAGCGAGCCAGCCAGATATGAGAGCGAGCGAGCCAGATAAGAGAGCGAGCAAGACAAGAGAGCAAGCGAGCTAGCCATGTATGAGAGCGAGCCAGACAAGAGAGCAAGCGAGCGAGCCAGATATGAGAGCAAGCGAGCGAGCCAGATATGAGAGCAAGCGAGCGAGCCAGAAATGAGAGCAAGCGAGCAAGCCAGATATGAGAGCGAGCCAGACAAGAGAGCAGCAAGCGAGCCAGATATGAGAGCAAGCGAGCAAGCCAGATGTGAGAGAGAGTGAGCCAGATAAGAGAGCAAGCCAGACAAGAGAGCAAGCGAGCGAGCCAGATATGCTAGCGAGCAAGCCAGATAAGAGAGCGAGCTAGATATGAGAGCAAGCGAGCGAGCCAGATGTGAGAGAGAGACAGATAAGAGAGCAAGTCAGACAAGAGAGCAAGCGAGCGAGCAAGATATGCGAGCGAGCCAGATAAGAGAGCGAGCCAGACAAGAGAGCAAGCGAGCGAGCCAGATATGAGAGCAAGCGAGCAAGCCAAATGTGAGAGAGAGCGAGGCAGATAAGAGAGCGAGCCAGACAATTAAGCAAGCAAGCGAGCCAGACAAGAGAGCACTAGAGCGAGCCAGATATGAGAGCAAGCGAGCGAGCCAGATATGAGAGCAAGCAAGCCAGCCAGATGTGAGAGCGAGCGAGCCAGATATGCGAGCGAGCCAGATAAGAGAGGGAGCCAGGCAAGAGAGCAAGCGAGCGAGCCAGATATGAGAGCAAGCGAGCAAGCCAGATATGAGAGCGAGCCAGACAAGAGAGCAGCGAGCGAGCCAGATATGAGAGCAAACGAGCAAGCCAGATGTGAGAGAGAGCGAGACAGATAAGAGAGCGAGTCAGACAATTAAGCAAGCGAGCGAGCCAGATATGAGAGCAAGCGAGCGATCCAGAAATGAGAGCGAGCCAGATATGAGAGCAAGCGAGCGAGCCAGATATGAGAGCAAGCGAGCAAGCCAGATGTGAGAGAGAGCGAGGCAGATAAGAGAGCGAGCCAGACAATTAAGCAAGCGAGCGAGCCAGACAAGAGAGCAAGAGAGCGAGCCAGATATGAGAGCAAGCGAGCGAGCCAGATATGAGAGCAAGCAAGCCAGCCAGATGTGAGAGCGAGCGAGCCAGATATGCGAGCGAGCCAGATAAGAGAGGGAGCCAGACAAGAGAGCAAGCGAGCAAGCCAGATATGAGAGCAAGCGAGCAAGCCAGATATGAGAGTGAGCCAGACAAGAGAGCAGCGAGCGAGCCAAATGTGAGAGAGAGCGAGACAGATAAGAGAGCGAGTCAGACAATTAAGCAAGCGAGCGAGCCAGATATGAGAGCAAGCGAGCGAGCCAGATATGAGAGCAAGCGAGCGAGCCAGATATGAGAGCAAGCGAGCCAGCCAGATATGAGAGCGAGCGAGCCAGATAAGAGAGCGAGCAAGACAAGAGAGCAAGCGAGCTAGCCATATATGAGAGCGAGCCAGACAAGAGAGCAAGCGAGCAAGCCAGATATGAGAGCAAGCGAGCGAGCCAGATATGAGAGCAAGCGAGCGAGCCAGAAATGAGAGCAAGCGAGCCAGCCAGAAATGAGAGCAAGCGAGCCAGCCAGATGTGAGAGCGAGCTAGCCAAATATGCGAGCGAGCCAGATAAGAGAGCGAGCAAGACAAGAGAGCAAGCGAGCGAGCCAGATATGAGAGCAAGCGAGCAAGCCAGATATGAGAGGAAGCGAGCGAGCCAGATATGAGAGCGAGCGAGCCAGATAAGAGAGCAAGCCAGACAAGAGAGCAAGCGTGCGAGCCAGATATTCTAGCGAGCAAGCCAGATAAGATAGCGAGCCAGACAAAAGAGCAAGCGAACAAACCAGATATGAGAGCAAGCGAGCCAGCCAGATATGAGAGCAAGCGAGCCAGCCAGATATGAGAGCGAGCGAGCCAGATAAGAGAGCGAGCAAGACAAGAGAGCAAGCGAGCGAGCCAGATATGAGAGCAAGCGAGCCAGCCAGATATGAGAGCGAGCGAGCCAGATAAGAGAGCGAGCAAGACAAGAGAGCAAGCGAACTAGCCAGATATGAGAGCAAGCGAGCGACTCAGATTTGAGAGCGAGCGAACCAGATATGCGAGCGAGCCAGATAAGAGAGCGAGCCAGACAAGAGAGCAAGCGAGCGAGCCAGATATGAGAGCAAGCGAGCGAGCCGGATATGAGAGCAAGCGAGCAAGCCATATATGAGAACAAGCAAGCAAGCCAGATTTGAGAGCGAGCGAGCCAGATATGCGAGTGAGCCATAAAAGAGAGCGAGACAGACAAGAGAGCAAGCGAGCGAGCCAGATATGAAAGCAACCGAGCCAGCTAGATGTGAGAGCAAGCGAGCCAGATATGCGAGCGAGCCAGATAAGAGAGCGAACCAGATGTGAGAGCGAGCGAGCCAGATATGAGAGCAAGCGAGCAAGCCAGATATGAAAGCAAGCAAGCCAGCCAGATGTGAGAGCGAGCGAGCAAGATATACGAGCGAGCCAGATAAGAAAGCAAGCCAGACAAGAGAGCAAGCGAGCGAGCCAGATATGAGAGCAAGCGAGCAAGCCAGATATGAGAGCGAGCCAGATAAGAGAGCGAACCAGACAAGAGAGCAAGCGAGAAAGCCAGATATGAGAGTGAGCGAGCCAGACATGAGAGCAAGCGAGCGAGCCAGATAAGAGAGCCAGCGAGCCAGATAAGAGAGCAAGCTAGATAAGAGAGCAAGCCAGCGAGCCAGATATGCTAGCGAGCAAGCCAGATAAGAGAGCGAGCCAGACAAGAGAGCAAGCGAGTGAGCCAGATATGAAAGCAAGCGAGCCAGCTAGATGTGAGAGCAAGCGAGCCAGATATGCGAGCGAGCCAGATAAGAGAGCGAACCAGATGTGAGAGTGAGCGAGCGAGCCAGATATGAGAGCAAGCGAGCGAGCCAGATATGAAAGCAAGCAAGCCAGCCAGAGATGAGAGAGAGCGAGCAAGATATGCGAGCGAGCCAGATAAGAGAGCGAGCCAGACAAGAGAGCAAGCGAGCGAGCCAGATATGAGAGCAAGCGAGCAAGCCAGATATGAGAGCGAGCCAGATAAGAGAGCGAACCAGACAAGAGAGCAAGCGAGAAAGCCAGATATGAGACTGAGCGAGCCAGACATGAGAGCAAGCGAGCGAGCCAGATAAGAGAGCCAGCGAGCCAGATAAGAGAGCAAGCCAGACAAGAGAGCAAGCGAGCAAGCCAGATATGCTAGCGAGCAAGCCAGATAAGAGAGCGAGCCAGACAAGAGAGCAAGCGAGCGAGCCAGATATGAGAGCAAGCGAGCGAGCCAGATGTGAGAGCGAGACAGATAAGAGAGCAAGCCAGACAAGAGAGTAAGCGAGCGAGCCAGATATGCTAGCGAGCAAGCCAGATAAGAGAGCGAGCCAGACAAGAGAGCAAGCGAGCGAGCCAGATATAAGAGCAAGCGAGCGAGCCAGATGTGAGAGTGAGCGAGCAAGATATGTGAGCGAGCCAGATAAGAGAGCGAGCCAGACAAGAGAGCAGCGAGCGAGCCAGATATGAGAGCAAGCGAGCAAGCCAGATGTGAGAGAGAGCGAGGCAGATAAGAGAGCGAGACAGACAATTAAGCAAGCGAGCAAGCCAGATATGAGAGCAAGCGAGCAAGCCAGATATGAGAGCGAGCCAGACATGAGAGCGAGCAAGCCAGACATGAGAGCGAGCCAGATATGAGAGCAAGCGAGCGAGCCAGATATGAGAGCAAGCGAGCCAGCCAGATATGAGAGCGAGCGAGCCAGATAAGAGAGCGAGCAAGACAAGAGAGCAAGCGAGCTAGCCATATATGAGAGCGAGCCAGACAAGAGAGCAAGCGAGTGAGCCAGATATGAAAGCAAGCAAGCCAGCCAGATGTGAGAGCGAGCGAGCCAGAAATGCGAGCGAGCCAGATAAGAGAGGGAGCCAGACAAGAGAGCAAGCGAGCGAGCCAGATATGAGAGCAAGCGAGCAAGCCAGATATGAGAGCGAGCCAGACAAGAGAGCAGCGAGCGAGCCAGATATGAGAGCAAGCGAGCAAGCCAGATGTGAGAGAGAGCGAGACAGATAAGAGAGCGAGTCAGACAATTAAGTAAGCGAGCGAGCCAGATATGAGAGCAAGCGAGCGATCCAGATATGAGAGCGAGCCAGATATGAGAGCAAGCGAGCGAGCCAGATATGAGAGCAAGCAAGCCAGCCAGATGTGAGAGCGAGCGAGCCAGAAATGCGAGCGAGCCAGATAAGAGAGGGAGCCAGACAAGAGAGCAAGCGAGCGAGCCAGACAAGAGAGCAGCGAGCGAGCCAGATATGAGAGCAAGCGAGCAAGCCAGATGTGAGAGAGAGCGAGACAGATAAGAGAGCGAGACAGACAATTAAGCAAGCGAGCAAGCCAGATATGAGAGCAAGCGAGCGAGCCAGATATGAGAGCGAGCCAGACATGAGAGCGAGCAAGCCAGACATGAGAGCGAGCCAGATATGAGAGCAAGCGAGCGATCCAGATATGAGAGCAAGCGAGCCAGCCAGATATGAGAGCGAGCGAGCCAGATAAGAGAGCGAGCAAGACAAGAGAGCAAGCGAGCTAGCCATATATGAGAGCGAGCCAGACAAGAGAGCAAGCGAGTGAGCCAGATATGAGAGCAAGCAAGCCAGCCAGATGTGAGAGCGAGCGAGCCAGATAAGAGAGCAAGCAAGACAAGAGAGCAAGCGAGCTAGCCAGATATGAGAGCAAGCGAGCGAGCCAGATTTGAGAGCAAGCGAGCCAGCCAGATATGAGAGCGAGTGAGCCAGATAAGAGAGCGAGCAAGACAAGAGAGCAAGCGAGCTAGCCAGATATGAGAGCGAGCCAGACAAGAGAGCAAGCGAGCGAGCCAGATATGAGAGCAAGCGAGCGAGCCAGATATGAGAGCAAGCGAGCGAGCCAGATATGAGAGCAAGCGAGCGAGTCAGAAATGAGAGCAAGCGAGCCAGCCAGAAATGAGAGCAAGCGAGCCAGCCAGATGTGAGAGCGAGCTAGCCAGAAATGCGAGCGAGCCAGATAAGAGAGCGAGCCAGACAAGTGAGCAAGCGAGAAAGTCAGATATGAGAGCGAGCGAGCCAGACATGAGAGCAAGCGAGCGAGCCAGATATGAGAGCGAGCGAGCCAGATATGAGAGCAGGCCAGACAAGAGAGCAAGCGTGCGAGCCAGATATTCTAGCGAGCAAGCCAGATAAGAGAGTGAGCCAGACAAGAGAGCAAGCGAGCGAGCCAGATATGAGAGCAAGCGAGCAAGCCAGATGTGAGAGAGAGCGAGGCAGATAAGAGAGCGAGCCAGACAATTAAGCAAGCGAGCGAGCCAGATATGAGAGCAAGCGAGCGATCCAGATATGAGAGCGAGCCAGACATGAGAGCGAGCGAGCCAGATATGAGAGCAAGCGAGCGAGCCAGATATGAAAGCGAGCCAGACATGAGAGCGAGCGAGCCAGATATGAGAGCAAGCGAGCCAGCCAGATATGAGAGCAAGCGAGCCAGCCAGATATGAGAGCGAGCGAGCCAGATAAGAGAGCGAGCAAGACAAGAGAGCAAGCGAGCTAGCCAGATATGAGAGCAAGCGAGCGAGCCAGATATGAGAGCAAGCGAGCGAGCTAGAAATGAGAGCAAGCAAGCCAGCCAGAAATGAGAGCAAGCGAGCCAGCCAGATGTGAGAGCGAGCTAGCCAGATATGCGAGCGAGCCAGATAAGAGAGCGAGCCAAATATGCGAGCGAGCCAGATAAGAGAGCGAGCGAGAAAGCCAGATATGAGAGCAAGCGAGCCAGACATGAGAGCAAGCGAGCGAGACAGATATGAGACCGAGCGAGCCAGATAAGAGAGCAAGCCAGACAAGAGAGCAAGCGTGCGAGCCAGATATGCTAGCGAGCAAGCCAGATAAGAGAGCGAGCCAGACAAGAGAGCAAGCGAGCGAGCCAGATATGAGAGTAAGCGAGCCAGCCAGATAAGAGAGCGAGCAAGACAAGAGAGCAAGCGAACTAGCCAAATATGAGAGCAAGCGAGCGAGCCAGATTTGAGAGCGAGCGAGAAAGATATGCGAGCGATCCAGATAAGAGAGCGAGCCAGACAAGAGAGCAAGCGAGCGAGCCAGATATGAGAGCAAGCGAGCAAGCCGGATATGTGAGCAAGCGAGCAAGCCAGATATGAGAGCAAGCGAGCGAGCCAGATTTGAGAGCGAGCGAGCCAAATTTGAGAGCGAGCGAGCCAGATATGTGAGCGAGCCATAAAAGAGAGCGAGACAGACAAGAGAGAAAGCGAGCGAGCCAGATATGAGAGCAAGCTAGCAAGCCAGATATGAGAGCGAGCCAGATAAGAGAGCGAGCCAGACAAGAGAGCAAGCGAGCGAGTCAGATATGAGAGCAAGCGAGCCAGCTCGATGTGAGAGCGAGCGAGCCAGATATGCGAGCGAGCCAGATAAGAGAGCGAGCCAGACAAGAGAGCAAGCGAGCGAGCCAGATATGAGAGCAAGCGAGCGAGCCAGATATGAGAGCAAGCAAGCCAGCCAGATGTGAGAGCGAGCGAGCCAGATATACGAGCGAGCCAGATAAGAGAGCGAGCCAGACAAGAGAGCATGCGAGCGAGCCAGATATGAGAGCAAGCGAGCTAGCCAGATATGAGAGCAAGCAAGCCAGCCAGATGTGAGAGCGAGCGAGCCAGATATGCGAGCGAGCCAGATAAGAGAGCGAGCCAGACAAGAGAGCAAGCGAGCGAGCCAGATATGAGAGCAAGCGAGCGATCCAGATATGAGAGCGAGCCAGACATGAGAGCGAGCCAGCCAGATATGAGAGCAAGCGAGCGAGCCAGATATGAGAGCAAGCGAGCCAGCCAGATAAGAGAGCGAGCGAGCCAGATAAGAGAGCGAGCAAGACAAGAGAGAAAGCGAGCTAGCCAGATATGAGAGCGAGCCAGACAAGAGAGCAAGCGAGCGAGTCAGATATGAGAGCAAGCGAGCGAGCCAGATATGAGAGCAAGCGAGCGAGCCAGAAATGAGAGCAAGCGAGCCAGCCAGAAATGAGAGCAAGCGAGCCAGCCAGATGTGAGAGCGAGCTAGCCAGATATGCGAGCGAGCCAGATAAGAGAGTGAGCCAGACAAGAGAGCAAGCGAGAAAGCCAGATATGAGAGCGAGCGAGCCAGACATGAGAGCAAGCGAGCGAGCCAGATATGAGAGCGAGCGAGCCAGATAAGAGAGCAAGCCAGACAAGAGAGCAAGCGTGCGGGCCAGATATTCTAGCGAGCAAGCCAGATAAGAGAGCGAGCCAGACAAGAGAGCAAGCGAGCGAGCCAGATATGAGAGCAAGCGAGCCACCCAGATATGAGAGCGAGCGAGCCAGATAAGAGAGTAAGCAAGACAAGAGAGCAAGCGAGCGAGCCAGATATGTGAGCGAGCGAGCCAGATATGAGAGCAAGCGAGCCAGCCAGATGTGAGAGCGAGCGAGCCAGATATGCGAGCGAGCCAGACAAGAAAGCAAGCGAGCGAGCCAGATGTGAGAGCAAGCGAGAAAGCCAGATATGAGAGCGAGCCAGATAAGAGAGCGAACCAGACAAGAGAGCAAGCGAGAAAGCCAGATATGAGAGCGAGCGAGCCAGACATGAGAGCAAGCGAGCGAGCCAGATATGAGAGCGAGCGAGCCAGACATGAGAGCAAGCGAGCGAGCCAGATATGAGAGCGAGCGAGCCAGATAAGAGAGCAAGCCAGACAAGATAGCAAGCGAGCCAGATATTCTAGCGAGCAAGCCAGATAAGAGAGCGAGCCAGACATGAGAGCAAGCGAGCGAGCAAGATATGAGAGCAAGCGAGCGAGCAAGATATGAGAGCGAGCGAGCCAGATAAGAGAGCGAGCAAGACAAGAGAGCAAGCGAGCAAGCCAGATATGAGAGCAAGCGAGCGAGCCAGATTTGAGAGCGAGCGAGCCAGATTTGAGAGCGAGCGAGCCAGATATGTGAGCGAGCCATAAAATAGAGCGAGACAGACAAGAGAGCAAGCGAGCGAGTCAGATATGAGAGCAAGCTAGCAAGCCAGATATAAGCGCAAGCCAGATAAGAGAGCGACCCAGACAAGAGAGCAAGCGAGCGAGCCAGATATGAGAGCAAGCGAGCGAGCCAGATGTGAGAGCGAGCGAGCAAGATATGCGAGCAAGCCAGATAAGAGAGCGAGCCAGACAAGAGAGCAAGCAAGCGAGCCAGATATGAGAGCAAGCGAGCAAGCCAGATGTGAGAGAGAGCGAGGCAGATAAGAGAGCGAGCCAGACAATTAAGCAAGCGAGCGAGCCAGATATTAGAGCAAGCGAGCGATCCAGATATGAGAGCAAGCCAGACATGAGAGCGAGAGCCAGATATGAGAGCAAGCGAGCGAGCCAGATATGAGAGCGAGCGAGCCAGATAAGAGAGCGAGCAAGACAAGAGAGCAAGCGAGCGAGCCAGATATGCGAGCGAGCCAGACAAGAGAGCAAGCGAGAGAGCCAGATATGAGAGCAAGCGAGCGAGCCAGATATGAGAGCAAGCGAGCGAGCCAGAAATGAGAGCAAGTGAGCCAGTCAGATATGAGAGCTAGCCAGATAAGAGAGCGAGCCAGACAAGAGAGCAAGCGAGCGAGCCAGATATGAGAGCCAGCCAGACATGAGAGCGAGCGTGCCAGATATGAGACTAAGCGAGCGAGCCAGATATGAGAGCAAGCGAGCCAGCCAGATATGAGAGCGAGCGAGCCAGATAAGAGAGCGAGCAAGACAAGAGAGCAAGCGAGCAAGACAAGAGAGCAAGCGAGCAAGACAAGAGAGCAAGCGAGCGAGCCAGATATGCGAGCGAGCCAGACAAGAGAGCAAGCGAGAGAGCCAGATATGAGAGCAAGCGAGCGAGCCAGAAATGAGAGCAAGTGAGCCAGCCAGATATGAGAGCTAGCCAGATAAGAGAGCGAGCCAGACAAGAGAGCAAGCGAGCGAGCCAGATATGAGAGCAAGCGAGCCAGCTAGATGTGAGAGCGAGCGAGCCAGATATGCGAGCGAGCCAGATAAGAGAGCGAACCAGATGTGAGAGCGAGCGAGCCAGATTTGAGAGCAAGCGAGCGAGCCATATATTAGAGCAAGCAAGCCAGCCAGATGTGAGAGCGAGCGAGCCAGATATGCGAGCGAGCCAGACAGGAGAGCAAGCGAGCGAGCCAGATATGAGAGCAAGCGAGCAAGCCAGATATGAGAGCGAGCCAGATAAGAGAGCGAACCAGACAAGAGAGCAAGCGAGAAAGCCAGATATGAGAGTGAGCGAGCCAGACATGAGAGCAAGCGAGCGAGCCACATAAGAGAGCCAGCGAGCAACATAAGAGAGCAAGCCAGACAAGTGAGCAAGCGAGCGAGCCAGATATGAGAGCAAGCGAGCAAGCCAGATGTGAGAGCGAGACAGATAAGAGAGCAAGTCAGACAAGAGAGCAAGCGAGCGAGCCAGATATGCTTGCGAGCAAGCCAGATAAGAGAGCGAGCCAGACAAGAGAGCAAGCGAGCGAGCCAGATATGAGAGCAAGCGAGCAATCCAGATATGAGAGCGAGCCAGATAATAGAGCGAACCAGACAAGAGAGCAAGCGAGAAAGTCAGATATGAGAGCGAGCGAGCCAGACATGAGAGCAAGCGAGCGAGCCAGATATGAGAGCGAGCGAGCCAGATAAGAGAGCAAGCCAGACAAGAGAGCAAGCGAGTGAGCCAGATGTGCTAGCGAGCAAGCCAGATAAGAGAGCGAGCCAGACAAGAGAGCAAGCGAGCGAGCCAGATATGAGAGCAAGCGAGCAAGCCAGATGTGAGAGCGAGACAGATAAGAGAGCAAGCCAGACAAGAGAGCAAGCGAGCGAGCCAAATATGCTAGCAAGCAAGCCAATTAAGAGAGCGAGCCAGACTAGAGAGCAAGCGAGCCAACCAGACAAGAGAGCAAGCGAGAAAGTCAGATATGAGAGCGAGCGAGCCAGACATGAGAGCAAGCGAGCGATCCAGATATGAGAGCGAGCGAGCCAGATATGCTAGCGAGCAAGCCAGATAAGAGAGCGAGCGAGCGAGCTAGATATGAGAGCAAGCGAGCGAGCCAGATGTGAGAGCGAGACAGATAAGAGAGCAAGTCAGACAAGAGAGCAAGCGAGCGAGCAAGATATGCGAGCGAGCCAGATAAGAGAGCGAGCCAGACAAGAGAGCAGCGAGCGAGCCAGGCCAGATATGAGAGCAAGCGAGCAAGCCAGATGTGAGAGAGAGCGAGGCAGATAAGAGAGCGAGCCAGACAATTAAGCAAGCGAGCGAGCCAGATATGAGAGCAAGCGAGCGATCCAGATAAGAGAGCGAGCCAGACATGAGAGCGAGCGAGCCAGATATGAGAGCAAGCGAGCGAGCCAGAAATGAGAGCAAGCGAGCCAGCCAGAAATGAGAGCAAGTGAGCCAGCCAGATGTGAGAGCGAGCGAGCCAGATATGCGAGCGAGCCAGATAAGAGAGCGAGACAGACAAGAGAGCAAGCGAGAAAGCAAGATATGAGAGCAAGCGAGTCAGACATGAGAGCAAGCGAGCGAGCCAGATATGAGACCGAGCGAGCCAGATAAGAGAGCAAGCCAGACAAGAGAGCAAGCGTGCGAGCCAGATATGCTAGCGAGCAAGCCAGATAAGAGAGCGAGCCAGAAAAAAGAGCAAGCGAGCGAGCCAGATATGAGAGTAAGCGAGCCAGCCAGATATGAGAGCGAGCGAGCCAGATAAGAGAGCGAGCAAGACAAGAGAGCAAGCGAACTAGCCAGATATGAGAGCATGCGAGCGAGCCAGATAAGAGAGCGAGCCAGATAAGAGAGCGAGCCAGCCAAGAGAGCAAGCGAGCGAGCCAGATATGAGAGCAAGCGAGCGAGCCGGATATGAGAGCAAGCGAGCAAGCCAGATATGAGAGCAAGCGAGCGAGCCAGATTTGAGAGCGACCGAGCCAGATTTGAGAGCGAGCGAGCCAGATATGTGAGCGAGCCATAAAAGAGAGTGAGACAGACAAGAGAGAAAGCGAGCTAGCCAGATATGAGAGCGAGCCAGACAAGAGAGCAAGCGAGCGAGCCAGATATGAGAGCAAGCGAGCGAGCCAGATATGAGAGCAAGCGAGCGAGCCAGAAATGAGAGCAAGCGAGCCAGCCAGAAATGAGAGCAAGCGAGCCAGCCAGATGTGAGAGCGAGCTAGCCAGATATTAGAGCAAGCCAGACAAGAGAGCAAGCGTGCGAGCCAGATATTCTAGCGAGCAAGTCAGATCAGAGAGCAAGCCAGACAAGAGAGCAAGCGAGCGAGCCAGATATGAGAGCAAGCGAGCCAGCCAGATATGAGAGCGAGCGAGCCAGATAAGAGAGCAAGCAAGACAAGAGAGCAAGCGAGCGAGCCAGATATGAGAGAGAGCGAGCCAGATATGAGAGCAAGCGAGCCAGCCAGATGTGAGAGCGAGCGAGCCAGATATGCGAGCGAGCCAGACAAGAAAGCAAGCGAGCGAACCAGATATGAGAGCAAGCGAGAAAGCCAGATGTGAGAGCGAGCCAGATAAGAGAGCGAACCAGACAAGAGAGCAAGCGAGAAAGCCAGATATGAGAGCGAGCGAGCCAGATATGAGAGCGAGCGAGCCAGATAAGAGAGCAAGCCAGACAAGATAGCAAGCGAGCGAGCCAGATATGAGAGCAAGCGAGCCAGCCAGATATGAGAGCGAGCAAGCCAGATAAGAGAGCGAGCAAGACAAGAGAGCAAGCGAACTAGTCAGATATGAGAGCAAGCGAGCGAGCCAGATTTGAGAGCGAGCGAGAAAGATATGCGAGCGAGCCAGATAAGAGAGCGAGCCAGACAAGAGAGCAAGCAAGCGAGCCAGATATGAGAGCAAGCGAGCGAGCCGGATATGAGAGCAAGCGAGCAAGCCAGATATGAGAGCAAGCGAGCGAGCCAGATTTGAGAGCGAGCAAGCCAGATATGTACCGAGCAAGCCAGATAAGAGAGCGAGCCAGACAAGAGAGCAAGCGAGCGAGCCAGATATGAGAGCAAGCGAGCGAGCCAGATATGAGAGCAAGCGAGCCAGCCAGATATGAGAGCGAGCGAGCCAGATAAGAGAGCGAGCAAGACAAGAGAGCAAGCAAGCTAGCCAGATATGAGAGCGAGCCAGACAAGAGAGCAAGCGAGCGAGCCAGATATGAGAGCAAGCGAGCGAGCCAGATATGAGAGCAAGCGAGCGAGCCAGATATGAGAGCAAGCGAGCGAGCCAGAAATGAGAGCAAGCGAGCCAGCCAGAAATGAGAGCAAGCGAGCCTGCCAGATGTGAGAGCGAGCTAGCCAGAAATGCGAGCGAGCCAGATAAGAGAGCGAGCCAGACAAGAGAGCAAGCGAGAAAGCCAGATATGAGAGCGAGCGAGCCAGACATGAGAGCAAGCGAGCTAGCCAGATATGAGAGCGAGCGAGCCAGATAAGAGAGCAGGCCAGACAAGAGAGCAAGCGTGCGAGCCAGATATTCTAGCGAGCAAGCCAGATAAGAGAGCGAGCCAGACAAGAGAGCAAGCGAGCGAGTCAGATATGAGAGCAAGCGAGCAAGCCAGATGTGAGAGAGAGCGAGGCAGATAAGAGAGCGAGCCAGACAATTAAGCAAGCGAGCGAGCCAGATATGAGAGCAAGCGAGCGATCCAGATATGAGAGCGAGCCAGACATGAGAGCGAGCGAGCCAGATATGAGAGCAAGCGAGCGAGCCAGATATGAAAGCGAGCCAGACATGAGAGTGAGCGAGCCAGATATGAGAGCAAGCGAGCGAGCCAGATATGAGAGCAAGCGAGCCAGCCAGATATGAGAGCGAGCGAGCCAGATAAGAGAGCGAGCAAGACAAGAGAGCAAGCGAGCTAGCCAGATATGAGAGCAAGCGAGCGAGCCAGATATGAGAGCAAGCGAGCGAGCCAGAAATGAGAGCAAGCAAGCCAGCCAGAAATGAGAGCAAGCGAGCCAGCCAGATGTGAGAGCGAGCTAGCCAGATATGCGAGCGAGCCAGATAAGAGAGCGAGCCAAATATGCGAGCGAGCCAGATAAGAGAGCGAGCGAGAAAGCCAGATATGAGAGCAAGCGAGCGAGCCAGATATGAGACCGAGCGAGCCAGATAAGAGAGCAAGCCAGACAAGAGAGCAAGCGTGCGAGCCAGATATGCTAGCGAGCAAGCCAGATAAGAGTGTGAGCCAGACAAGAGAGCAAGCGAGCGAGCCAGATATGAGAGTAAGCGAGCCAGCCAGATATGAGAGCGAGCGAGCCAGATAAGAGAGCGAGCAAGACAAGAGAGCAAGCGAACTAGCCAGATATGAGAGCAAGCGAGCGAGCCAGATTTGAGAGCGAGCGAGAAAGATATGCGAGCGAGCCAGATAAGAGAGCGAGCCAGACAAGAGAGCAAGCGAGCGAGCCAGATTTGAGAGCAAGCGAGCAAGCCGGATATGAGAGCAAGCGAGCAAGCCAGATATGAGAGCAAGCGAGCGAGCCAGATTTGAGAGCGAGCGAGCCAAATTTGAGAGCGAGCGAGCCAGATATGTGAGCGAGCCTTAAAAGAGAGCGAGACAGACAAGAGAGAAAGCGAGCGAGCCAGATATGAGAGCAAGCTAGCAAGCCAGATATGAGAGCGAGCCAGATAAGAGAGCGAGCCAGACAAGAGAGCAGCGAGCGAGCCAGATATGAGAGCAAGCGAGCAAGCCAGATGTGAGAGAGAGCGAGGCAGATAAGAGAGCGAGCCAGACAATTAAGCAAGCGAGCGAGCCAGATATGAGAGCAAGCGAGCAAGCCAGATGTGAGAGAGAGCGAGGCAGATAAGAGAGCGAGCCAGACAATTAAGCAAGCGAGCGAGTCAGATATGAGAGCAAGCGAGCCAGCTCGATGTGAGAGCGAGCGAGCCAGATATGCGAGCGAGCCAGATAAGAGAGCGAGCCAGACAAGAGAGCAAGCGAGCGAGCCAGATATGAGAGCAAGCAAGCCAGCCAGATGTGAGAGCGAGCGAGCCAGATATGCGAGCGAGCCAGATAAGAGAGCGAACCAGGCAAGAGAGCAAGCGATCGAGCCAGATATGAGAGCAAGCGAGTAAGCCAGATATGAGAGCGAGCCAGACAAGAGAGCAGCGAGCGAGCCAGATATGAGAGCAAGCGAGCAAGCCAGATGTGAGAGAGAGCGAGGCAGATAAGAGAGCGAGCCAGACAATTAAGCAAGCGAGCGAGCCAGATATGAGAGCAAGCGAGCGAGCCAGATATGAGAGCAAGCGAGCGAGCCAGAAATGAGAGCAAGCAAGCCAGCCAGAAATGAGAGCAAGCGAGCCAGCCAGATGTGAGAGCGAGCTAGCCAGATATGCGAGCGAGCCAGATAAGAGAGCAAGCCAGACAAGAGAGCAAGCGAGAAAGCCAGATATGAGAGCGAGCGAGCCAGACATGAGAGCAAGCGAGCGAGCCAGATATGAGACCGAGCGAGCCAGATAAGAGAGCAAGCCAGACAAGAGAGCAAGCGTGCGAGCCAGATATTCTAGCGAGCAAGCCAGATAAGAGAGCGAGCCAGACAAGAGAGCAAGCGAGCGAGCCAGATATGAGAGCAAGCGAGCAAGCCAGATGTGAGAGAGAGCGAGGCAGATAAGAGAGCGAGCCAGGCAATTAAGCAAGCGAGCGAGCCAGATATGAGAGCAAGCGAGCGATCCAGATATGAGAGCGAGCCAGACTTGAGAGCGAACGAGCCAAATATGAGAGCAAGCGAGCGAGCCAGATATGAGAGCAAGCAAGCCAGCCAGATGTGAGAGCGAGCGAGCCAGATATGCGAGCAAGCCAGATAAGAGAGCGAGCCAGACAAGAGAGCAAGCGAGCGAGCCAGATATGAGAGCAAGCGAGCAAGCCAGATGTGAGAGCGAGCGAGCCAGATATGAGAGCAAGCGAGCCAGCCAGATATGAGAGCGAGCGAGCCAGATAAGAGAGCGAGCAAGACAAGAGAGCAAGCGAGCGAGCCAGATATGCGAGCGAGCCAGACAAGAGAGCAAGCGAGAGAGCCAGATATGAGAGCAAGCGAGCGAGCCAGATATGAGAGCAAGCGAGCGAGCCAGAGATGAGAGCAAGTGAGCCAGCCAGATATGAGAGCTAGCCAGATAAGAGAGCGAGCCAGACAAGAGAGCAAGCAGGCAAGCCAGATATGAGAGCAAGCGAGCAAGCTAGATGTGAGAGCAAGCGAGCCAGATTTGAGAGCGAGCGAGCCAGATATGTGAGCGAGTCATGAAAGAGAGCGAGACAGACAAGAGAGAAAGCGAGCGAGCCAGATATGAGAGCAAGCTAGCAAGCCAGATATGAGAGCGAGCCAGATAAGAGAGCGAGCCAGACAAGAGAGCAAGCGAGCGAGCCAGATAAGAGAGCGAGCAAGCGAGCCAGCTCGATGTGAGAGCGAGCGAGCCAGATATGCGAGCGAGCCAGATAAGAGAGCGAGCCAGACAAAAGAGCAAGCGAGAAAGCCAGATATGAGAGCGAGCGAGCAAGACATGAGAGCAAGCGAGCGAGCCAGATATGAGAGCGAGCAAGCCAGATAAGAGAGCAAGCGAGCAAGCTAAATGTGAGAGCAAGCGAGCCAGATTTGAGAGCGAGCGAGCCAGATATGTGAGCGAGTCATGAAAGAGAGCGAGACAGACAAGAGAGAAAGCGAGCGAGCCAGATATGAGAGCAAGCTAGCAAGCCAGATATGAGAGCGAGCCAGATAAGAGAGCGAGCCAGACAAGAGTGCAAGCGAGCCAGCCAGAAATGAGAGCAAGCGAGCCAGCCAGATGTGAGAGCGAGCTAGCCAGATATGCGAGCGAGCCAGATAAGAGAGCGAGCCAGACAAAAGAGCAAGCGAGAAAGCCAGATATGAGAGCGAGCGAGCAAGACATGAGAGCAAGCGAGCGAGCCAGATATGAGAGCGAGCAAGCCAGATAAGAGAGCAAGCCAGACAAGAGAGCAAGCGTGCGAGCCAGATATTCTAGCGAGCAAGCCAGATAAGAGAGCGAGCCAGACAAGAGAGCAAGCGAGCGAGCCAGATATGAGAGCAAGCGAGCCAGCCAGATATGAGAGCGATCGAGCCAGATAAGAGAGCGAGCAAGACAAGAGAGCAAGCGAGCGAGCCAGATATGAGAGCGAGCGAGCCAGATATGAGAGCAAGCGAGCCAGCCAGATGTGAGAGCGAGCGAGCCAGATATGCGAGCGAGCCAGACAAGAAAGCAAGCGAGCGAGCCAGATAAGAGAGCGAACCAGATGTGAGAGCGAGCGAGCCAGATATGAGAGCAAGCGAGCGAGCCAGATATGAGAGCAAGCAAGCCAGCCAGATATGAGAGCGAGCCAGATAAGAGAGCGAACCAGACAAGAGAGCAAGCGAGAAAGCCAGATATGAGAGTGAGCGAGCCAGACATGAGAGCAAGCGAGCGAGCCAGATAAGAGAGCCAGCGAGCCAGATAAGAGAGCAAGCCAGACAAGAGAGCAAGCGAGCGAGCCAGATATGCTAGCGAGCAAGCCAGATAAGAGAGCGAGCCAGACAAGAGAGCAAGCGAGCGAGCCAGATATGAGAGCAAGCGAGCGAGCCAGATGTGAGAGCGAGACAGATAAGAGAGCAAGCCAGACAAGAGAGCAAGCGAGCGAGACAGATATGCTAGCGAGCAAGCCAGATAAGAGAGCGAGCCAGACAAGAGAGCAAGCGAGCAAGCCAGATATAAGAGCAAGCGAGCGAACCTGATGTGAGAGTGAGCGAGCAAGATATGCGAGCGAGCCAGATAAGAGAGCAAGCGAGCAAACCAGATGTGAGAGAGAGCGAGGCAGATAAGAGAGCGAGACAGACAATTAAGCAAGCGAGCGAGCCAGATATGAGAGCAAGCGAGCGATCCACATATGAGAGCGAGCCAGACATGAGAGCGAGCGAGCCAGACATGAGAGCGAGCGAGCCAGATATGAGAGCAAGCAAGCGAGCCAGATATGAGAGCAAGCGAGCAAACCAGATGTGAGAGAGAGCGAGGCAGATAAGAGAGCGAGACAGACAATTAAGCAAGCGAGCGAGCCAGATATGAGAGCAAGCGAGCGATCCACATATGAGAGCGAGCCAGACATGAGAGCGAGCGAGCCAGACATGAGAGCGAGCGAGCCAGATATGAGAGCAAGCAAGCGAGCCAGATATGAGAGCAAGCAAGCCAGCCAGATATGAGAGCGAGAGAGCCAGATAAGAGAGCGAGCAAGACAAGAGAGCAAGCAAGCTAGCCAGATATGAGAGCAAGCGAGCAAGCCAGATATGAGAGCGAGACAGATAAGAGAGCGAACCAGACAAGAGAGCGAGCGAGCCAGATATGAGAGCGAGTGAGCCAGATATGAGAGCAAGTGAGCCAGCCAGATGTGAGAGCGAGCGAGCCAGATATGCGAGTGAGCCAGATAAAAGAGCGAGCCAGACAAGAGAGCAAGCGAGCGAGCCAGATATGAGAGCAAGTGAGCAAGCAAGATATGAGAGCGAGCCAGATAAGAGAGCAAACCAGACAAGAGAGCAAGTGAGAAAGCCAGATATGAGATCGAGCGAGTCAGACATGAGAGCAATCGAGCGGGCCAGATATGAGAGCAAGCGAGCCAGATATGCGAGCGAGCCAGATAAGAGAGCGAGCCAGACAAGAGAGCAAGCGAGCGAGCCAGATATGAGAGCAAGCGAGCCAGATAAGAGAGCAAGCCAGACAAGAGAGCAAGCGAGCGAGCCAGATATAGAGCAAGCGAGCGAGCCAGATATGAGAGTGAGCCAGATAAGAGAGCAAGCGAGCGAGCCAGATATAGAGCAAGCGAGCGAGCCAGATGTGAGAGCGAGACAGATAAGAGAGAAAGCCAGACAAGAGAGCAAGCGAGCGAGCCAGATATGCTAGCGAGCAAGCCAGATAAGAGAGCGAGCCAGATAAGAGAGCCAGCCAGACAAAAGAGCAGCGAGCAAGCCAGATATAAGAGCAAGCGAGCAAGTCAGATGTGAGAGAAAGTGAGGCAGATAAGAGAGCGAGACAGACAACTAAGCAAGCGAGCGAGCCAGATATGAGAGCAAGCGAGCGATCCAGATATGAGAGCAAGCTAGACATGAGAGCGAGCGAGCCAGATATGAGAGCAAGCGAGCGAGCCAGATATGAGAGCAAGCGAGCCAGCCAGATATGAGAGCGAGCTAGCCAGATATGCGAGCGAGCCAGATAAGAGAGCGAGCCAGACAAAAGAGCAAGCGAGAAAGCCAGATATGAGAGCGAGCGAGCAAGACATGAGAGCAAGCGAGCGAGCCAGATATGAGAGCGAGCAAGCCAGATAAGAGAGCAAGCCAGACAAGAGAGCAAGGGTGCGAGTCAGATATTCTAGCGAGCAAGCCAGATAAGAGAGCGAGCCAGACAAGAGAGCAAGCGAGCGAGCCAGATATGAGAGCAAGCGAGCCAGCCAGATATGAGAGCGATCGAGCCAGATAAGAGAGCGAGCAAGACAAGAGAGCAAGCGAGCGAGCCAGATATGAGAGCGAGCGAGCCAGATATGAGAGCAAGCGAGCCAGCCAGATGTGAGAGCGAGCGAGCCAGATATGCGAGCGAGCCAGACAAGAAAGCAAGCGAGCGAGCCAGATAAGAGAGCGAACCAGATGTGAGAGCGAGCGAGCCAGATATGAGAGCAAGCGAGCGAGCCAGATATGAGAGCAAGCAAGCCAGCCAGATATGAGAGCGAGCCAGATAAGAGAGCGAACCAGACAAGAGAGCAAGCGAGAAAGCCAGATATGAGAGTGAGCGAGCCAGACATGAGAGCAAGCGAGCGAGCCAGATAAGAGAGCCAGCGAGCCAGATAAGAGAGCAAGCCAGACAAGAGAGCAAGCGAGCGAGCCAGATATGCTAGCGAGCAAGCCAGATAAGAGAGCGAGCCAGACAAGAGAGCAAGCGAGCGAGCCAGATATGAGAGCAAGCGAGCGAGCCAGATGTGAGAGCGAGACAGATAAGAGAGCAAGCCAGACAAGAGAGCAAGCGAGCGAGACAGATATGCTAGCGAGCAAGCCAGATAAGAGAGCGAGCCAGACAAGAGAGCAAGCGAGCAAGCCAGATATAAGAGCAAGCGAGCGAACCTGATGTGAGAGTGAGCGAGCAAGATATGCGAGCGAGCCAGATAAGAGAGCAAGCGAGCAAACCAGATGTGAGAGAGAGCGAGGCAGATAAGAGAGCGAGACAGACAATTAAGCAAGCGAGCGAGCCAGATATGAGAGCAAGCGAGCGATCCACATATGAGAGCGAGCCAGACATGAGAGCGAGCGAGCCAGACATGAGAGCGAGCGAGCCAGATATGAGAGCAAGCAAGCGAGCCAGATATGAGAGCAAGCGAGCAAACCAGATGTGAGAGAGAGCGAGGCAGATAAGAGAGCGAGACAGACAATTAAGCAAGCGAGCGAGCCAGATATGAGAGCAAGCGAGCGATCCACATATGAGAGCGAGCCAGACATGAGAGCGAGCGAGCCAGACATGAGAGCGAGCGAGCCAGATATGAGAGCAAGCAAGCGAGCCAGATATGAGAGCAAGCAAGCCAGCCAGATATGAGAGCGAGAGAGCCAGATAAGAGAGCGAGCAAGACAAGAGAGCAAGCAAGCTAGCCAGATATGAGAGCAAGCGAGCGAGCCAGATTTGAGAGCAAGCGAGCGAGCCAGATATGAGAGCAAGCGAGCAAGCCAGATATGAGAGCGAGACAGATAAGAGAGCGAACCAGACAAGAGAGCGAGCGAGCCAGATATGAGAGCAAATGAGCCAGCCAGATGTGAGAGCGAGCGAGCCAGATATGCGAGTGAGCCAGATAAAAGAGCGAGCCAGACAAGAGAGCAAGCGAGCGAGCCAGATATGAGAGCAAGTGAGCAAGCAAGATATGAGAGCGAGCCAGATAAGAGAGCAAACCAGACAAGAGAGCAAGTGAGAAAGCCAGATATGAGATCGAGCGAGTCAGACATGAGAGCAATCGAGCGGGCCAGATATGAGAGCAAGCGAGCCAGATATGCGAGCGAGCCAGATAAGAGAGCGAGCCAGACAAGAGAGCAAGCGAGCGAGCCAGATATGAGAGCAAGCGAGCCAGATAAGAGAGCAAGCCAGACAAGAGAGCAAGCGAGCGAGCCAGATATAGAGCAAGCGAGCGAGCCAGATATGAGAGTGAGCCAGATAAGAGAGCAAGCGAGCGAGCCAGATATAGAGCAAGCGAGCGAGCCAGATGTGAGAGCGAGACAGATAAGAGAGAAAGCCAGACAAGAGAGCAAGCGAGCGAGCCAGATATGCTAGCGAGCAAGCCAGATAAGAGAGCGAGCCAGATAAGAGAGCCAGCCAGACAAAAGAGCAGCGAGCAAGCCAGATATAAGAGCAAGCGAGCAAGTCAGATGTGAGAGAAAGTGAGGCAGATAAGAGAGCGAGACAGACAACTAAGCAAGCGAGCGAGCCAGATATGAGAGCAAGCGAGCGATCCAGATATGAGAGCAAGCTAGACATGAGAGCGAGCGAGCCAGATATGAGAGCAAGCGAGCGAGCCAGATATGAGAGCAAGCGAGCCAGCCAGATATGAGAGCGAGCAAGCCAGATGAGAGAGCGAGCAAGACAAGAGAGCAAGCGAGCTAGCCAGATATGAGAGCAATCGAGCGAGTCAGATTTGAGAGCAAGCGAGTAAGCCAGATATGGGAGCAAGCGAGCAAGCCAGATATGAAAGCGAGACAGATAAGAGAGCGAACCAGACAAGAGAGCAAACGAGCGAGCCAGATATGAGAGCGAGCGAGCCAGATATGAGAGCAAGCGAGCCAACCAGATGTGAGAGCGAGCAATTCAGATATGCGAGCGAGCCAGATAAGAGAGCGAGCCAGACAAGAGAGCAAGCGATCGAGCCAGATATGAGAGCAAGCGAGCAAGCCAGATATGAGAGCGAGCGAGCCAGACATAAGAGCAAGCGAGCGAGCCAGATATGAGAGCGAGCGAGCCACATATGAGAGCAAGCGAGCAAGCCAGATATGAGAGTGAGCCAGATAAGAGAGCGAACCAGACAAAAGAGCATGCAAGAAAGCCAGATATGAGAGCGAGCGAGACAGACATGAGAGCAAGTGAGCGAGCCAGATATGAGAGCGAGCGAGCCAGATAAGAGAGCAAGCCAGACAAGAGAGCAAGCGAGCGAGCCAGAAATGCTAGCGAGCAAGCCAGATAAGAGAGCGAGCCAGACAGGAGAGCAAGCGAGCGAGCCAGATACAGAGCAAGCGAGCGAGCCAGATGTGAGAGCGAGACAGATAAGAGAGCAAGCCAGACAAGAGAGCAAGCGAGCGAGCCAGATATGCTAGCGAGCAAACCAGATAAGAGAGCCAGCCAGACAAGAGAGCAAGCGAGCGAGCCAGATATGAGAGCAAGCGAGCAAGCCAGATGTGAGAGAGAGCGAGGCAGATAAGAGAGCGAGCCAGACAATTAAGCAAGAGAGCGAGCCAGATATGAGAGCAAGCGAGCAATCCAGATATGAGAGCGAGCCAGACATGAGAGCGAGCGAGCCAGATATGAGAGCAAGCGAGCGAGCCAGATATGAGAGCAAGCGAGCCAGCCAGATATGAGAGCGAGCGAGCCAGATAAGAGAGCGAGCAAGACAAGAGAGCAAGCGAGCTAGCCAGATATGAGAGCGAGCCAGACAAGAGAGCAAGTAAGCGAGCCAGATATGAGAGCAAGCGAGCCAGCCAGATATGAGAGCGAGCGAGCCAAATAAGAGAGCGAGCAAGACAAGAGAGCAAGCGAGCGAGCCAGATATGAGAGCAAGCGAGACAGCCAGATATGAGAGCGAGCAAGCCAGATAAGAGAGCGAGCCAGACAAGAGAGCAAGCGAGCGAGCCAGATATGAGAGCAAGCGAGCAAGCCAGATGTGAGAGAGAGCGAGGCAGATAAGAGAGCGAGACAGACAATTAAGCAAGCGAGCTAACCAGATATGAGAGCAAGCGAGCAATCCAGATATGAGAGCGAGCCAGACATGAGAGCGAGCGAGCCAGATATGAGAGCAAGCGAGCAAGCCAGATATGAGAGCAAGCGAGCCAGCCAGATATGAGAGCGAGCGAGCCAGATAAGAGAGCGAGCAAGACAAGAGAGCAAGCGAGCTAGCCAGATATGCGAGCGAGCCAGACAAGAAAGCAAGCGAGCGAGCCATATATGAGAGCAAGCGAGCAAGCCAGATATGAGAGCGAGCCAGATAAGAGAGCGAAACAGACAAGAGAGCAAGCGAGAAAGCCAGATATGAGAGCGAGCGAGCCAGATATGAGAGCAAGCGAGCCAGCCAGATGTGAGAGCGAGCGAGCCAGATATGCGAGCGAGCCAGACAAGAAAGCAAGTGAGCGAGCCAGATATGAGAGCAAGCGAGCAAGCCAGATATGAGAGCGAGCCAGATAAGAGAGCGAAACAGACAAGAGAGCAAGCGAGAAAGCCAGATATGAGAGCGAGCGAGCCAGACATGAGAGCAAGCGAGCGAGCCAGATATGAGAGCGAACGAGCCAGATAAGAGAGCAAGCCAGACAAGAGAGCAAGCGTGCGAGCCAGATATTCTAGCGAGCAAGCCAGATAAGAGAGCGAGCCAGACAAGCGAGCAAGCGAGCGAGCCAGATATGAGAGCAAGCGAGCCAGCCAGATATGAGAGCGAGCGAGCCAGATAAGAGAGCGAGCAAGACAAGAGAGCAAGCGAGCGAGCCAGATATGCGAGCGAGCCAGACAAGAGAGCAAGCGAGCGAGTCAGATATGAGAGCAAGCGAGCGAGCCAGAAATGAGAGCAAGTGAGCCAGCCAGATATGAGAGCTAGCCAGATAAGAGAGCGAGCCAGACAAGAGAGCAAGCGAGCGAGCCAGATATGAGAGCAAGCGAGCAAGCTAGATGTGAGAGCGAGCGAGCCAGATATGCGAGCGAGACAGATAAGAGAGCGAACCAGATGTGAGAGCGAGCGAGCCAGATATGAGAGCAAGCGAGCGAGCCAGATATTAGAGCAAGCAAGCCAGCCAGATGTGAGAGCGAGCGAGCCAGATATGCGAGCGAGCCAGACAAGAGAGCAAGCCAGACAAGAGAGCAAGCCAGCGAGCCAGATATGAGAGCAAGCGAGCAAGCCAGATATGAGAGCAAGCCAGATAAGAGAGCGAACCAGACAAGAGAGCAAGCGAGAAAGCCAGATATGAGAGTGAGCGAGCCAGACATGAGAGCAAGCGAGCGAGCCAGATAAGAGAGCCAGCGAGCCAGATAAGAGAGCAAGCAGACAAGAGAGCAAGCGAGCGAGCCAGATATGAGAGCAAGCGAGCAAGCCAGATGTGAGAGCGAGACAGATAAGAGAGCAAGTCAGACAAGAGAGCAAGCGAGCGAGCCAGAAATGCTAGCGAGCAAGCCAGATAAGAGAGCAAGCCAGACAAGAGAGCAAGCGAGCGAGCCAGATATAGAGCAAGCGAGCGAGCCAGATGTGAGAGCGAGACAGATAAGAGAGAAAGCCAGACAAGAGAGCAAGCGAGCGAGCCAGATATGCTAGCGAGCAAGCCAGATAAGAGAGCGAGCCAGATAAGAGAGCGAGCCAGACAAGAGAGCAGCGAGCAAGCCAGATATAAGAGCAAGCGAGCAAGCCAGATGTGAGAGAAAGTGAGGCAGATAAGAGAGCGAGACAGACAACTAAGCAAGCGAGCGAGCCAGATATGAGAGCAAGCGAGCGATCCAGATATGAGAGCAAGCTAGACATGAGAGCGAGCGAGCCAGATATGAGAGCAAGCGAGCCAGATATGAGAGCAAGCGAGCCAGCCAGATATGAGAGCGAGCAAGCCAGATAAGAGAGCGAGCAAGACAAGAGAGCAAGCGAGCTAGCCAGATATGAGAGCAATCGAGAGAGCCAGATTTGAGAGCAAGCGAGTAAGCCAGATATGGGAGCAAGCGAGCAAGCCAGATATGAAAGCGAGACAGATAAGAGAGCGAACCAGACAAGAGAGCAAGCGAGCGAGCCAGATATGAGAGCGAGCGAGCCAGATATGAGAGCAAGCGAGCCAGCCAGATGTGAGAGCGAGCGATTCAGATATGCGAGCGAGCCAGATAAGAGAGCAAGCGAGCGAGCCAGATATGAGAGCAAGCGAGCAAGCCAGATATGAGAGCGAGCGAGCCAGACATGAGAGCAAGCGAGCGAGCCAGATATGAGAGCGAGCGAGCCAAATATGAGAGTAAGCGAGCAAGCCAGATATGAGAGTGAGCCAGATAAGAGAGCGAACCAGACAAAAGAGCATGCAAGAAAGCCAGATATGAGAGCGAGCGAGACAGACATGAGAGCAAGTGAGCGAGCCAGATATGAGAGCGAGCGAGCCAGATAAGAGAGCAAGCCAGACAAGAGAGCAAGCGAGCGAGCCAGAAATGCTAGCGAGCAAGCCAGATAAGAGAGCGAGCCAGACAGGAGAGCAAGCAAGCGAGCCAGATACAGAGCAAGCGAGCGAGCCAGATGTGAGAGCGAGACAGATAAGAGAGCAAGCCAGACAAGAGAGCAAGCGAGCGAGCCAGATATGCTAGCGAGCAAGCCAGATAAGAGAGCCAGCCAGACAAGAGAGCAAGCGAGCGAGCCAGATATGAGAGCAAGCGAGCAAGCCAGATGTGAGAGAGAGCGAGGCAGATAAGAGAGTGAGCCAGACAATTAAGCAAGCGAGCGAGCCAGATATGAGAGCAAGTGAGCAATCCAGATATGAGAGCGAGCCAGACATGAGAGCGAGCCAGATATGAGAGCAAGCGAGCGAGCCAGATATGAGAGCAAGCGAGCCAGCCAGATATGAGAGCGAGCGAGCCAGATAAGAGAGCGAGCAAGACAAGAGAGCAAGCGAGCTAGCCAGATATGAGAGCGAGCCAGACAAGAGAGCAAGTAAGCGAGCCAGATATGAGAGCAAGCGAGCCAGCCAGATATGAGAGCGAGCGAGCCAAATAAGAGAGCGAGCAAGACAAGAGAGCAAGCGAGCGAGCCAGATATGAGAGCAAGCGAGCCAGCCAGATATGAGAGCGAGCAAGCCAGATAAGAGAGCGAGCCAGACAAGAGAGCAAGCGAGCGAGCCAGATATGAGAGCAAGCGAGCAAGCCAGATGTGAGAGAGAGCGAGGCAGATAAGAGAGCGAGCCAGACAATTAAGCAAGAGAGCGAGCCAGATATGAGAGCAAGCGAGCAATCCAGATATGAGAGCGAGCCAGACATGAGAGCGAGCGAGCCAGATATGAGAGCAAGCGAGCGAGCCAGATATGAGAGCAAGCGAGCCAGCCAGATATGAGAGCGAGCGAGCCAGATAAGAGAGCGAGCAAGACAAGAGAGCAAGCGAGCTAGCCAGATATGAGAGCGAGCCAGACAAGAGAGCAAGTAAGCGAGCCAGATATGAGAGCAAGCGAGCCAGCCAGATATGAGAGCGAGCGAGCCAAATAAGAGAGCGAGCAAGACAAGAGAGCAAGCGAGCGAGCCAGATATGAGAGCAAGCGAGACAGCCAGATATGAGAGCGAGCAAGCCAGATAAGAGAGCGAGCCAGACAAGAGAGCAAGCGAGCGAGCCAGATATGAGAGCAAGCGAGCAAGCCAGATGTGAGAGAGAGCGAGGCAGATAAGAGAGCGAGACAGACAATTAAGCAAGCGAGCTAGCCAGATATGAGAGCAAGCGAGCAATCCAGATATGAGAGCGAGCCAGACATGAGAGCGAGCGAGCCAGATATGAGAGCAAGCGAGCAAGCCAGATATGAGAGCAAGCGAGCCAGCCAGATATGAGAGCGAGCGAGCCAGATAAGAGAGCGAGCAAGACAAGAGAGCAAGCGAGCTAGCCAGATATGCGAGCGAGCCAGACAAGAAAGCAAGCGAGCGAGCCATATATGAGAGCAAGCGAGCAAGCCAGATATGAGAGCGAGCCAGATAAGAGAGCGAAACAGACAAGAGAGCAAGCGAGAAAGCCAGATATGAGAGCGAGCGAGCCAGATATGAGAGCAAGCGAGCCAGCCAGATGTGAGAGCGAGCGAGCCAGATATGCGAGCGAGCCAGACAAGAAAGCAAGCGAGCGAGCCAGATATGAGAGCAAGCGAGCAAGCCAGATATGAGAGCGAGCCAGATAAGAGAGCGAAACAGACAAGAGAGCAAGCGAGAAAGCCAGATATGAGAGCGAGCCAGACATGAGAGCAAGCGAGCGAGCCAGATATGAGAGCGAACGAGCCAGATAAGAGAGCAAGCCAGACAAGAGAGCAAGCGTGCGAGCCAGATATTCTAGCGAGCAAGCCAGATAAGAGAGCGAGCCAGACAAGCGAGCAAGCGAGCGAGCCAGATATGAGAGCAAGCGAGCCAGCCAGATATGAGAGCGAGCGAGCCAGATAAGAGAGCGAGCAAGACAAGAGAGCAAGCGAGCGAGCCAGATATGCGAGCGAGCCAGACAAGAGAGCAAGCGAGCGAGTCAGATATGAGAGCAAGCGAGCGAGCCAGAAATGAGAGCAAGTGAGCCAGCCAGATATGAGAGCTAGCCAGATAAGAGAGCGAGCCAGACAAGAGAGCAAGCGAGCGAGCCAGATATGAGAGCAAGCGAGCAAGCTAGATGTGAGAGCGAGCGAGCCAGATATGCGAGCGAGACAGATAAGAGAGCGAACCAGATGTGAGAGCGAGCGAGCCAGATATGAGAGCAAGCGAGCGAGCCAGATATTAGAGCAAGCAAGCCAGCCAGATGTGAGAGCGAGCGAGCCAGATATGCGAGCGAGCCAGACAAGAGAGCAAGCCAGACAAGAGAGCAAGCCAGCGAGCCAGATATGAGAGCAAGCGAGCAAGCCAGATATGAGAGCAAGCCAGATAAGAGAGCGAACCAGACAAGAGAGCAAGCGAGAAAGCCAGATATGAGAGTGAGCGAGCCAGACATGAGAGCAAGCGAGCGAGCCAGATAAGAGAGCCAGCGAGCCAGATAAGAGAGCAAGCAGACAAGAGAGCAAGCGAGCGAGCCAGATATGAGAGCAAGCGAGCAAGCCAGATGTGAGAGCGAGACAGATAAGAGAGCAAGTCAGACAAGAGAGCAAGCGAGCGAGCCAGAAATGCTAGCGAGCAAGCCAGATAAGAGAGCAAGCCAGACAAGAGAGCAAGCGAGCGAGCCAGATATAGAGCAAGCGAGCGAGCCAGATGTGAGAGCGAGACAGATAAGAGAGAAAGCCAGACAAGAGAGCAAGCGAGCGAGCCAGATATGCTAGCGAGCAAGCCAGATAAGAGAGCGAGCCAGATAAGAGAGCGAGCCAGACAAGAGAGCAGCGAGCAAGCCAGATATAAGAGCAAGCGAGCAGGCCAGATGTGAGAGAAAGTGAGGCAGATAAGAGAGCGAGACAGACAACTAAGCAAGCGAGCGAGCCAGATATGAGAGCAAGCGAGCGATCCAGATATGAGAGCAAGCTAGACATGAGAGCGAGCGAGCCAGATATGAGAGCAAGCGAGCCAGATATGAGAGCAAGCGAGCCAGCCAGATATGAGAGCGAGCAAGCCAGATAAGAGAGCGAGCAAGACAAGAGAGCAAGCGAGCTAGCCAGATATGAGAGCAATCGAGAGAGCCAGATTTGAGAGCAAGCGAGTAAGCCAGATATGGGAGCAAGCGAGCAAGCCAGATATGAAAGCGAGACAGATAAGAGAGCGAACCAGACAAGAGAGCAAGCGAGCGAGCCAGATATGAGAGCGAGCGAGCCAGATATGAGAGCAAGCGAGCGAGCCAGATATGAGAGCGAGCCAGATAATAGAGCAAGCGAGCGAGCCAGATATGAGAGCAAGCGAGCAAGCCAGATATGAGAGCGAGCGAGCCAGACATGAGAGCAAGCGAGCGAGCCAGATATGAGAGCGAGCGAGCCAAATATGAGAGTAAGCGAGCAAGCCAGATATGAGAGTGAGCCAGATAAGAGAGCGAACCAGACAAAAGAGCATGCAAGAAAGCCAGATATGAGAGCGAGCGAGACAGACATGAGAGCAAGTGAGCGAGCCAGATATGAGAGCGAGCGAGCCAGATAAGAGAGCAAGCCAGACAAGAGAGCAAGCGAGCGAGCCAGAAATGCTAGCGAGCAAGCCAGATAAGAGAGCGAGCCAGACAGGAGAGCAAGCAAGCGAGCCAGATACAGAGCAAGCGAGCGAGCCAGATGTGAGAGCGAGACAGATAAGAGAGCAAGCCAGACAAGAGAGCAAGCGAGCGAGCCAGATATGCTAGCGAGCAAGCCAGATAAGAGAGCCAGCCAGACAAGAGAGCAAGCGAGCGAGCCAGATATGAGAGCAAGCGAGCAAGCCAGATGTGAGAGAGAGCGAGGCAGATAAGAGAGCGAGCCAGACAATTAAGCAAGCGAGCGAGCCAGATATGAGAGCAAGTGAGCAATCCAGATATGAGAGCGAGCCAGACATGAGAGCGAGCGAGCCAGATATGAGAGCAAGCGAGCGAGCCAGATATGAGAGCAAGCGAGCCAGCCAGATATGAGAGCGAGCGAGCCAGATAAGAGAGCGAGCAAGACAAGAGAGCAAGCGAGCTAGCCAGATATGAGAGCGAGCCAGACAAGAGAGCAAGTAAGCGAGCCAGATATATGAGCAAGCGAGCCAGCCAGATATGAGAGCGAGCGAGCCAAATAAGAGAGCGAGCAAGACAAGAGAGCAAGCGAGCGAGCCAGATATGAGAGCAAGCGAGCCAGCCAGATATGAGAGCGAGCAAGCCAGATAAGAGAGCGAGCCAGACAAGAGAGCAAGCGAGCGAGCCAGATATGAGAGCAAGCGAGCAAGCCAGATGTGAGAGAGAGCGAGGCAGATAAGAGAGCGAGACAGACAATTAAGCAAGCGAGCGAGCCAGATATGAGAGCAAGCGAGCAATCCAGATATGAGAGCGAGCCAGACATGAGAGCGAGCGAGCCAGATATGAGAGCAAGCGAGCGAGCCAGATATGAGAGCAAGCGAGCCAGCCAGATATGAGAGCGAGCGAGCCAGATAAGAGAGCGAGCAAGACAAGAGAGCAAGCGAGCTAGCCAGATATGCGAGCGAGCCAGACAAGAAAGCAAGCGAGCGAGCCAGATATGAGAGCAAGCGAGCAAGCCAGATATGAGAGCGAGCGAGCCAGATATGAGAGCAAGCGAGCCAGCCAGATGTGAGAGCGAGCGAGCCAGATATGCGAGCGAGCCAGACAAGAAAGCAAGCGAGCGAGCCAGATATGAGAGCAAGCGAGCAAGCCAGATATGAGAGCGAGCCAGATAAGAGAGCGAAACAGACAAGAGAGCAAGCGAGAAAGCCAGATATGAGAGCGAGCGAGCCAGATATGAGAGCAAGCGAGCCAGCCAGATGTGAGAGCGAGCAAGCCAGATATGCGAGCGAGCCAGACAAGAAAGCGAGCGAGCGAGCCAGACATGATAGCAAGCGAGCGAGCCAGATATGAGAGCGAACGAGCCAGATAAGAGAGCAAGCCAGACAAGAGAGCAAGCGTGCGAGCCAGATATTCTAGCGAGCAAGCCAGATAAGAGAGCGAGCCAGACAAGCGAGCAAGCGAGCGAGCCAGATATGAGAGCAAGTGAGCCAGCCAGATATGAGAGCGAGCGAGCCAGATAAGAGAGCGAGCAAGACAAGAGAGCAAGCGAGCGAGCCAGATATGCGAGCGAGCCAGACAAGAGAGCAAGCGAGCGAGCCAGATATGAGAGCAAGCGAGCGAGCCAGAAATGAGAGCAAGTGAGCCAGCCAGATATGAGAGCTAGCCAGATAAGAGAGCGAGCCAGACAAGAGAGCAAGCGAGCGAGCCAGATATGAGAGCAAGCGAGCAAGCTAGATGTGAGAGCGAGCGAGCCAGATATGCGAGCGAGACAGATAAGAGAGCGAACCAGATGTGAGAGCGAGCGAGCCAGATATGAGAGCAAGCGAGCGAGCCAGATATTAGAGCAAGCAAGCCAGCCAGATGTGAGAGCGAGCGAGCCAGATATGCGAGCGAGCCAGACAAGAGAGCAAGCCAGACAAGAGAGCAAGCCAGCGAGCCAGATATGAGAGCAAGCGAGCAAGCCAGATATGAGAGCAAGCCAGATAAGAGAGCGAACCAGACAAGAGAGCAAGCGAGAAAGCCAGATATGAGAGTGAGCGAGCCAGACATGAGAGCAAGCGAGCGAGCCAGATAAGAGAGCCAGCGAGCCAGATAAGAGAGCAAGCAGACAAGAGAGCAAGCGAGCGAGCCAGATATGAGAGCAAGCGAGCAAGCCAGATGTGAGAGCGAGACAGATAAGAGAGCAAGTCAGACAAGAGAGCAAGCGAGCGAGCCAGAAATGCTAGCGAGCAAGCCAGATAAGAGAGCAAGCCAGACAAGAGAGCAAGCGAGCGAGCCAGATATAGAGCAAGCGAGCGAGCCAGATGTGAGAGCGAGACAGATAAGAGAGAAAGCCAGACAAGAGAGCAAGCGAGCGAGCCAGATATGCTAGCGAGCAAGCCAGATAAGAGAGCGAGCCAGATAAGAGAGCGAGCCAGACAAGAGAGCAGCGAGCAAGCCAGATATAAGAGCAAGCGAGCAAGCCAGATGTGAGAGAAAGTGAGGCAGATAAGAGAGCGAGACAGACAACTAAGCAAGCGAGCGAGCCAGATATGAGAGCAAGCGAGCGATCCAGATATGAGAGCAAGCTAGACATGAGAGCGAGCGAGCCAGATATGAGAGCAAGCGAGCCAGATATGAGAGCAAGCGAGCCAGCCAGATATGAGAGCGAGCAAGCCAGATAAGAGAGCGAGCAAGACAAGAGAGCAAGCGAGCTAGCCAGATATGAGAGCAATCGAGAGAGCCAGATTTGAGAGCAAGCGAGTAAGCCAGATATGGGAGCAAGCGAGCAAGCCAGATATGAAAGCGAGACAGATAAGAGAGCGAACCAGACAAGAGAGCAAGCGAGCGAGCCAGATATGAGAGCGAGCGAGCCAGATATGAGAGCAAGCGAGCCAGCCAGATGTGAGAGCGAGCGATTCAGATATGCGAGCGAGCCAGATAAGAGAGCAAGCGAGCGAGCCAGATATGAGAGCAAGCGAGCAAGCCAGATATGAGAGCGAGCGAGCCAGACATGAGAGCAAGCGAGCGAGCCAGATATGAGAGCGAGCGAGCCAAATATGAGAGTAAGCGAGCAAGCCAGATATGAGAGTGAGCCAGATAAGAGAGCGAACCAGACAAAAGAGCATGCAAGAAAGCCAGATATGAGAGCGAGCGAGACAGACATGAGAGCAAGTGAGCGAGCCAGATATGAGAGCGAGCGAGCCAGATAAGAGAGCAAGCCAGACAAGAGAGCAAGCGAGCGAGCCAGAAATGCTAGCGAGCAAGCCAGATAAGAGAGCGAGCCAGACAGGAGAGCAAGCAAGCGAGCCAGATACAGAGCAAGCGAGCGAGCCAGATGTGAGAGCGAGACAGATAAGAGAGCAAGCCAGACAAGAGAGCAAGCGAGCGAGCCAGATATGCTAGCGAGCAAGCCAGATAAGAGAGCCAGCCAGACAAGAGAGCAAGCGAGCGAGCCAGATATGAGAGCAAGCGAGCAAGCCAGATGTGAGAGAGAGCGAGGCAGATAAGAGAGTGAGCCAGACAATTAAGCAAGCGAGCGAGCCAGATATGAGAGCAAGTGAGCAATCCAGATATGAGAGCGAGCCAGACATGAGAGCGAGCCAGATATGAGAGCAAGCGAGCGAGCCAGATATGAGAGCAAGCGAGCCAGCCAGATATGAGAGCGAGCGAGCCAGATAAGAGAGCGAGCAAGACAAGAGAGCAAGCGAGCTAGCCAGATATGAGAGCGAGCCAGACAAGAGAGCAAGTAAGCGAGCCAGATATGAGAGCAAGCGAGCCAGCCAGATATGAGAGCGAGCGAGCCAAATAAGAGAGCGAGCAAGACAAGAGAGCAAGCGAGCGAGCCAGATATGAGAGCAAGCGAGCCAGCCAGATATGAGAGCGAGCAAGCCAGATAAGAGAGCGAGCCAGACAAGAGAGCAAGCGAGCGAGCCAGATATGAGAGCAAGCGAACAAGCCAGATGTGAGAGAGAGCGAGGCAGATAAGAGAGCGAGCCAGACAATTAAGCAAGAGAGCGAGCCAGATATGAGAGCAAGCGAGCAATCCAGATATGAGAGCGAGCCAGACATGAGAGCGAGCGAGCCAGATATGAGAGCAAGCGAGCGAGCCAGATATGAGAGCAAGCGAGCCAGCCAGATATGAGAGCGAGCGAGCCAGATAAGAGAGCGAGCAAGACAAGAGAGCAAGCGAGCTAGCCAGATATGAGAGCGAGCCAGACAAGAGAGCAAGTAAGCGAGCCAGATATGAGAGCAAGCGAGCCAGCCAGATATGAGAGCGAGCGAGCCAAATAAGAGAGCGAGCAAGACAAGAGAGCAAGCGAGCGAGCCAGATATGAGAGCAAGCGAGACAGCCAGATATGAGAGCGAGCAAGCCAGATAAGAGAGCGAGCCAGACAAGAGAGCAAGCGAGCGAGCCAGATATGAGAGCAAGCGAGCAAGCCAGATGTGAGAGAGAGCGAGGCAGATAAGAGAGCGAGACAGACAATTAAGCAAGCGAGCTAGCCAGATATGAGAGCAAGCGAGCAATCCAGATATGAGAGCGAGCCAGACATGAGAGCGAGCGAGCCAGATATGAGAGCAAGCGAGCAAGCCAGATATGAGAGCAAGCGAGCCAGCCAGATATGAGAGCGAGCGAGCCAGATAAGAGAGCGAGCAAGACAAGAGAGCAAGCGAGCTAGCCAGATATGCGAGCGAGCCAGACAAGAAAGCAAGCGAGCGAGCCATATATGAGAGCAAGCGAGCAAGCCAGATATGAGAGCGAGCCAGATAAGAGAGCGAAACAGACAAGAGAGCAAGCGAGAAAGCCAGATATGAGAGCGAGCGAGCCAGATATGAGAGCAAGCGAGCCAGCCAGATGTGAGAGCGAGCGAGCCAGATATGCGAGCGAGCCAGACAAGAAAGCAAGCGAGCGAGCCAGATATGAGAGCAAGCGAGCAAGCCAGATATGAGAGCGAGCCAGATAAGAGAGCGAAACAGACAAGAGAGCAAGCGAGAAAGCCAGATATGAGAGCGAGCGAGCCAGACATGAGAGCAAGCGAGCGAGCCAGATATGAGAGCGAACGAGCCAGATAAGAGAGCAAGCCAGACAAGAGAGCAAGCGTGCGAGCCAGATATTCTAGCGAGCAAGCCAGATAAGAGAGCGAGCCAGACAAGCGAGCAAGCGAGCGAGCCAGATATGAGAGCAAGCGAGCCAGCCAGATATGAGAGCGAGCGAGCCAGATAAGAGAGCGAGCAAGACAAGAGAGCAAGCGAGCGAGCCAGATATGCGAGCGAGCCAGACAAGAGAGCAAGCGAGCGAGTCAGATATGAGAGCAAGCGAGCGAGCCAGAAATGAGAGCAAGTGAGCCAGCCAGATATGAGAGCTAGCCAGATAAGAGAGCGAGCCAGACAAGAGAGCAAGCGAGCGAGCCAGATATGAGAGCAAGCGAGCAAGCTAGATGTGAGAGCGAGCGAGCCAGATATGCGAGCGAGACAGATAAGAGAGCGAACCAGATGTGAGAGCGAGCGAGCCAGATATGAGAGCAAGCGAGCGAGCCAGATATTAGAGCAAGCAAGCCAGCCAGATGTGAGAGCGAGCGAGCCAGATATGCGAGCGAGCCAGACAAGAGAGCAAGCCAGACAAGAGAGCAAGCCAGCGAGCCAGATATGAGAGCAAGCGAGCAAGCCAGATATGAGAGCAAGCCAGATAAGAGAGCGAACCAGACAAGAGAGCAAGCGAGAAAGCCAGATATGAGAGTGAGCGAGCCAGACATGAGAGCAAGCGAGCGAGCCAGATAAGAGAGCCAGCGAGCCAGATAAGAGAGCAAGCAGACAAGAGAGCAAGCGAGCGAGCCAGATATGAGAGCAAGCGAGCAAGCCAGATGTGAGAGCGAGACAGATAAGAGAGCAAGTCAGACAAGAGAGCAAGCGAGCGAGCCAGAAATGCTAGCGAGCAAGCCAGATAAGAGAGCAAGCCAGACAAGAGAGCAAGCGAGCGAGCCAGATATAGAGCAAGCGAGCGAGCCAGATGTGAGAGCGAGACAGATAAGAGAGAAAGCCAGACAAGAGAGCAAGCGAGCGAGCCAGATATGCTAGCGAGCAAGCCAGATAAGAGAGCGAGCCAGATAAGAGAGCGAGCCAGACAAGAGAGCAGCGAGCAAGCCAGATATAAGAGCAAGCGAGCAGGCCAGATGTGAGAGAAAGTGAGGCAGATAAGAGAGCGAGACAGACAACTAAGCAAGCGAGCGAGCCAGATATGAGAGCAAGCGAGCGATCCAGATATGAGAGCAAGCTAGACATGAGAGCGAGCGAGCCAGATATGAGAGCAAGCGAGCCAGATATGAGAGCAAGCGAGCCAGCCAGATATGAGAGCGAGCAAGCCAGATAAGAGAGCGAGCAAGACAAGAGAGCAAGCGAGCTAGCCAGATATGAGAGCAATCGAGAGAGCCAGATTTGAGAGCAAGCGAGTAAGCCAGATATGGGAGCAAGCGAGCAAGCCAGATATGAAAGCGAGACAGATAAGAGAGCGAACCAGACAAGAGAGCAAGCGAGCGAGCCAGATATGAGAGCGAGCGAGCCAGATATGAGAGCAAGCGAGCGAGCCAGATATGAGAGCGAGCCAGATAAGAGAGCAAGCGAGCGAGCCAGATATGAGAGCAAGCGAGCAAGCCAGATATGAGAGCGAGCGAGCCAGACATGAGAGCAAGCGAGCGAGCCAGATATGAGAGCGAGCGAGCCAAATATGAGAGTAAGCGAGCAAGCCAGATATGAGAGTGAGCCAGATAAGAGAGCGAACCAGACAAAAGAGCATGCAAGAAAGCCAGATATGAGAGCGAGCGAGACAGACATGAGAGCAAGTGAGCGAGCCAGATATGAGAGCGAGCGAGCCAGATAAGAGAGCAAGCCAGACAAGAGAGCAAGCGAGCGAGCCAGAAATGCTAGCGAGCAAGCCAGATAAGAGAGCGAGCCAGACAGGAGAGCAAGCAAGCGAGCCAGATACAGAGCAAGCGAGCGAGCCAGATGTGAGAGCGAGACAGATAAGAGAGCAAGCCAGACAAGAGAGCAAGCGAGCGAGCCAGATATGCTAGCGAGCAAGCCAGATAAGAGAGCCAGCCAGACAAGAGAGCAAGCGAGCGAGCCAGATATGAGAGCAAGCGAGCAAGCCAGATGTGAGAGAGAGCGAGGCAGATAAGAGAGCGAGCCAGACAATTAAGCAAGCGAGCGAGCCAGATATGAGAGCAAGTGAGCAATCCAGATATGAGAGCGAGCCAGACATGAGAGCGAGCGAGCCAGATATGAGAGCAAGCGAGCGAGCCAGATATGAGAGCAAGCGAGCCAGCCAGATATGAGAGCGAGCGAGCCAGATAAGAGAGCGAGCAAGACAAGAGAGCAAGCGAGCTAGCCAGATATGAGAGCGAGCCAGACAAGAGAGCAAGTAAGCGAGCCAGATATATGAGCAAGCGAGCCAGCCAGATATGAGAGCGAGCGAGCCAAATAAGAGAGCGAGCAAGACAAGAGAGCAAGCGAGCGAGCCAGATATGAGAGCAAGCGAGCCAGCCAGATATGAGAGCGAGCAAGCCAGATAAGAGAGCGAGCCAGACAAGAGAGCAAGCGAGCGAGCCAGATATGAGAGCAAGCGAGCAAGCCAGATGTGAGAGAGAGCGAGGCAGATAAGAGAGCGAGACAGACAATTAAGCAAGCGAGCGAGCCAGATATGAGAGCAAGCGAGCAATCCAGATATGAGAGCGAGCCAGACATGAGAGCGAGCGAGCCAGATATGAGAGCAAGCGAGCGAGCCAGATATGAGAGCAAGCGAGCCAGCCAGATATGAGAGCGAGCGAGCCAGATAAGAGAGCGAGCAAGACAAGAGAGCAAGCGAGCTAGCCAGATATGCGAGCGAGCCAGACAAGAAAGCAAGCGAGCGAGCCAGATATGAGAGCAAGCGAGCAAGCCAGATATGAGAGCGAGCGAGCCAGATATGAGAGCAAGCGAGCCAGCCAGATGTGAGAGCGAGCGAGCCAGATATGCGAGCGAGCCAGACAAGAAAGCAAGCGAGCGAGCCAGATATGAGAGCAAGCGAGCAAGCCAGATATGAGAGCGAGCCAGATAAGAGAGCGAAACAGACAAGAGAGCAAGCGAGAAAGCCAGATATGAGAGCGAGCGAGCCAGATATGAGAGCAAGCGAGCCAGCCAGATGTGAGAGCGAGCAAGCCAGATATGCGAGCGAGCCAGACAAGAAAGCGAGCGAGCGAGCCAGACATGATAGCAAGCGAGCGAGCCAGATATGAGAGCGAACGAGCCAGATAAGAGAGCAAGCCAGACAAGAGAGCAAGCGTGCGAGCCAGATATTCTAGCGAGCAAGCCAGATAAGAGAGCGAGCCAGACAAGCGAGCAAGCGAGCGAGCCAGATATGAGAGCAAGTGAGCCAGCCAGATATGAGAGCGAGCGAGCCAGATAAGAGAGCGAGCAAGACAAGAGAGCAAGCGAGCGAGCCAGATATGCGAGCGAGCCAGACAAGAGAGCAAGCGAGCGAGCCAGATATGAGAGCAAGCGAGCGAGCCAGAAATGAGAGCAAGTGAGCCAGCCAGATATGAGAGCTAGCCAGATAAGAGAGCGAGCCAGACAAGAGAGCAAGCGAGCGAGCCAGATATGAGAGCAAGCGAGCAAGCTAGATGTGAGAGCGAGCGAGCCAGATATGCGAGCGAGACAGATAAGAGAGCGAACCAGATGTGAGAGCGAGCGAGCCAGATATGAGAGCAAGCGAGCGAGCCAGATATTAGAGCAAGCAAGCCAGCCAGATGTGAGAGCGAGCGAGCCAGATATGCGAGCGAGCCAGACAAGAGAGCAAGCCAGACAAGAGAGCAAGCCAGCGAGCCAGATATGAGAGCAAGCGAGCAAGCCAGATATGAGAGCAAGCCAGATAAGAGAGCGAACCAGACAAGAGAGCAAGCGAGAAAGCCAGATATGAGAGTGAGCGAGCCAGACATGAGAGCAAGCGAGCGAGCCAGATAAGAGAGCAAGCAGACAAGAGAGCAAGCGAGCGAGCCAGATATGAGAGCAAGCGAGCAAGCCAGATGTGAGAGCGAGACAGATAAGAGAGCAAGTCAGACAAGAGAGCAAGCGAGCGAGCCAGATATGCTAGCGAGCAAGCCAGATAAGAGAGCGAGCCAGACAAGAGATCAAGCGAGCGAGCCAGATATGAGAGCAAGCGAGCAATCCAGATATGAGAGCGAGCCAGATAAGAGAGCGAACCAGACAAGAGAGCAAGCGAGAAAGTCAGATATGAGAGCGAGCCAGACATGAGAGCAAGCGAGCGAGCCAGATATGAGAGCGAGCGAGCCAGATAAGAGAGCAAGCCAGACAAAAGAGCAAGTGAGCGAGCCAGATATGCTAGCGAGCAAGCCAGATAAGAGAGCGAGCCAGACAAGAGAGCAAGCGAGCGAGCCAGATATGAGAGCAAGCGAGCAAGCCAGATTTGAGAGCGAGCCAGATAAGAGAGCGAACCAGACAAGAGAGCAAGTGATAAAGCCAGATATGAGAGCAAGCGAGCCAGATGAGAGAGCGAGCGAGCAAGATATGCGAGCGAGCCAGATAAGAGAGCGAGCCAGACAAGAGAGCAGCGAGCGAGCCAGATATGAGAGCAAGCGAGCAAGCCAGATGTGAGAGAGAGCGAGGCAGATAAGAGAGCGAGACAGACAATTAAGCAAGCGAGCAAGCCAGATATGAGAGCAAGCGAGCGATCCAGATATGAGAGCGAGCAAGACATGAGAGCGAGCGAGCCAGATATGAGAGCAAGCGAGCCAGATATGAGAGCAAGCGAGCCAGCCAGATATGAGAGCGAGCGAGCCAGATAAGAGAGCGAGCAAGACAAGAGAGCAAGCGAGCGAGCCAGATATGAGAGCAAGCGAGCGAGCCAGATATGAGAGCAAGCGAGCGAGCCAGAAATGAGTGCAAGCGTGCCAGCCAGAAATGAGAGCAAGCGAGCCAGCCAGATGTGAGAGCGAGCTAGCCAGATATGCGAGCGAGCCAGATAAGAGAGCGAGCCAGACAAGAGAGCAAGCGAGAAAGCCAGATATGAGAGCGACCGAGCCAGACATGAGAGCAAGCGAGCGAGCCAGATATGAGAGCGAGCAAGCCAGATAAGAGAGCAAGCCAGACAAGAGAGCAAGCATGCGAGCCAGATATTCTAGCGAGCAAGCCAGATAAGAGAGCGAGCCAGACAAGAGAGCAAGCGAGCGAGCCAGATATGAGAGCAAGCGAGCCAGCCAGATATGAGAGCGAGCCAGATAAGAGAGCAAGCAAGACAAGAGAGCAAGCGAGCGAGCCAGATATGAGAGCGAGCCAGATATGAGAGCAAGCGAGCCAGCCAGATGTGAGAGCGAGCGAGCCAGATATGCGAGCGAGCCAGACAAGAAAGCAAGCGAGCGAGCCAGATAAGAGAGCGAACCAGATGTGAGAGCGAGCAAGTGAGCCAGATATGAGAGCAAGCGAGCGAGCCAGATATGAGAGCAAGCAAGCCAGCCAGATGTGAGAGCGAGCGAGCTAGATATGCGAGCGAGCCAGACAAGAGAGCAAGCGAGCGAGCCAGATATGAGAGCAAGCGAGCAAGCAAGAAGTGAGAGCGAGCCAGATAAGAGAGCGAACCAGTCAAGAGAGCAAGCGAGAAAGCCAGATATGAGAGTGAGCGAGCCAGACATGAGAGCAAGCGAGCGAGCCAGATAAGAGAGCCAGCGAGCCAGATAAGAGAGCAAGCCAGACAAGAGAGCGAGCTAGATATGCAAGCGAGCAAGCCAGATAAGAGAGCGAGCAAGACAAGAGAGCAAGCGAGCGAGCCAGATATAAGAGCAAGCGAGCGAACCAGATGTGAGAGTGAGCGAGCAAGATATGCGAGCGAGCCAGATAAGAGAGCGAGCCAGACAAGAGAGCAGCGAGCGAGCCAGATATGAGAGCAAGCGAGCAAATCAGATGTGAGAGAGAGCGAGGCAGATAAGAGAGCGAGACAGACAATTAAGCAAGCGAGCGAGCCAGATATGAGAGCAAGCGAGCGATCCACATATGAGAGCGAGCCAGACATGAGAGCGAGCGAGCCAGACATGAGAGCGAGCGAGCCAGATATGAGAGCAAGCAAGCGAGCCAGATATGAGAGCAAGAGAGCTAGATAAGAGAGCGAGCAAGACAAGAGAGCAAGCAAGCTAGCCAGATATGAGAGCAAGCGAGCGAGCCAGATATGAGAGCAAGCGAGCAAGCCAGATATGAGAGCGAGACAGATAAGAGAGCGAACCAGACAAGAGAGCGAGCGACCCAGATATGAGAGCGAGCGAGCCAGATATGAGAGCAAGTGAGCCAGCCAGATGTGAGAGCGAGCGAGCCAGATATGCGAGTGAGCCAGATAAGAGAGCGAGCCAGACAAGAGAGCAAGCGAGCGAGCCAGATATGAGAGCAAGTGAGCAAGCCAGATATGAGAGCGAGCCAGATAAGAGAGCAAACCAGACAAGAGAGCAAGTGAGAAAGCCAGATATGAGATCGAGCGAGTCAGACATGAGAGCAATCGAGCGAGCCAGATATGAGAGCAAGCGAGCCAGATATGCGAGCGAGCCAGATAAGAGAGCGAGCCAGACAAGAGAGCAAGCGAGCGAGCCAGATATGAGAGCAAGCGAGCAAGCCAGATATGAGAGTGAGCCAGATAAGAGAGCGAACCAGACAAGAGAGCAAGCGGGAAAACCAGAAATGAGAGCGAGCGAGCCAGACATGAGAGCAAGTGAGCGAGCCAGATATGAGAGCGAGCGAGCCAGATAAGAGAGCAAGCCAGACAAGAGAGCAAGCGAGCGAGCCAGATATGCTAGCGAGCAAGCCAGATAAGAGAGCAAGCCAGACAAGAGAGCAAGCGAGCGAGCCAGATATAGAGCAAGCGAGCGAGCCAGATGTGAGAGCGAGACAGGTAAGAGAGAAAGCCAGACAAGAGAGCAAGCGAGCGAGCCAGATATGCTAGCGAGCAAGCCAGATAAGAGAGCGAGCCAGACAAAAGAGCAAGTGAGCGAGCCAGATATGAGAGCAAGTGAGCGAGCCAGATATGAGAGCGAGCAAGCAAGATATGCGAGCGAGCCAGATAAGAGAGTGAGCCAGACAAGAGAGCTGCGAGCGAGCCAGATATAAGAGCAAGCGATCAAGCCAGATGTGAGAGAAAGTGAGGCAGATAAGAGAGCAAGACAGACAATTAAGCAAGCGAGTGAGCCAGATATGAGAGCAAGCGAGCGATCCAGATATGAGAGCGAGCCAGACATGAGAGTGAGCAAGCCAGATATGAGAGCAAGCGAGCGAGCCAGATATGAGAGCAAGCGCGCCAGCCAGATATGAGAGCGAGCGAGCCAGATAAGAGAGCGAGCAAGACAAGAGAGCAAGCGAGCTAGCCAGATATGAGAGCAATCGAGCGAGCCAGACTTGAGAGCAAGCGAGTAAGCCAGATATGAGAGCAAGCGAGCAAGCCAGATATGAAAGCGAGACAGATAAGAGAGCGAACCAGACAAAAGAGCAAGCGAGCGAGCCAGATATGAGAGCGAGCCAGATATGAGAGCAAGCGAGCCAGCCAGATGTGAGAGCGAGCGAGCCAGATAAGAGAGCGAGCCAGACATGAGAGCAAGCGAGCGAGCCAGATATGAGAGCGAGCGAGCCAAATATGAGAGCAAGCGAGCAAGCCAGATATGAGAGTGAGCCAGATAAGAGAGCGAACCAAACAAAAGAGCAAGCAAGAAAGCCAGATATGAGAGCGAGCGAGACAGACATGAGAGCAAGTGAGCTAGCCAGATATGGGAGCGAGCGAGCCAGATAAGAGAGCAAGCCAGACAAGAGAGCAAGCGAGCGAGCCAGAAATGCTAGCGAGCAAGCCAGATAAGAGAGCGAGCCAGACAGGAGAGCAAGCGAGCGAGCCAGATACAGAGCAAGCGAGCGAGCCAGATGTGAGAGCGAGACAGATAAGAGAGCAAGCCAGACAAGAGAGCAAGCGAGCGAGCCAGATATGCTAGCGAGCAAGCCAGATAAGAGAGCCAGCCAGACAAGAGAGCAAGCGAGCGAGCCAGATATGAGAGCAAGCGAGCAAGCCAGATGTGAGAGCGAGACAGATAAGAGAGCAAGCCAGACAAGAGAGCAAGCTAGCGAGCCAGATATGCTAGCGATCAAGCCAGATAAGAGAGCGAGCCAGACAAGGGAGCAAGCGAGCGAACCAGATATGAGAGCAAGCGAGCGAGCCAGATGTGAGAGCAAGCGAACAAGATATGCGAGCGAGCCAGATAAGAGAGCGAGCCAGACAAGAGAGCAAGCGAGCGAGCCAGATATGAGAGCAAGCGAGCAAGCCAGATATGAGAGTGAGCCAGATAAGAGAGCGAACCAGACAAGAGAGCAAGCGGGAAAACCAGAAATGAGAGCGAGCGAGCCAGACATGAGAGCAAGTGAGCGAGCCAGATATGAGAGCGAGCGAGCCAGATAAGAGAGCAAGCCAGACAAGAGAGCAAGCGAGCGAGCCAGATATGCTAGCGAGCAAGCCAGATAAGAGAGCAAGCCAGACAAGAGAGCAAGCGAGCGAGCCAGATATAGAGCAAGCGAGCGAGCCAGATGTGAGAGCGAGACAGGTAAGAGAGAAAGCCAGACAAGAGAGCAAGCGAGCGAGCCAGATATGCTAGCGAGCAAGCCAGATAAGAGAGCGAGCCAGACAAAAGAGCAAGTGAGCGAGCCAGATATGAGAGCAAGTGAGCGAGCCAGATATGAGAGCGAGCAAGCAAGATATGCGAGCGAGCCAGATAAGAGAGTGAGCCAGACAAGAGAGCTGCGAGCGAGCCAGATATAAGAGCAAGCGATCAAGCCAGATGTGAGAGAAAGTGAGGCAGATAAGAGAGCGAGACAGACAATTAAGCAAGCGAGTGAGCCAGATATGAGAGCAAGCGAGCGATCCAGATATGAGAGCGAGCCAGACATGAGAGTGAGCAAGCCAGATATGAGAGCAAGCGAGCGAGCCAGATATGAGAGCAAGCGCGCCAGCCAGATATGAGAGCGAGCGAGCCAGATAAGAGAGCGAGCAAGACAAGAGAGCAAGCGAGCTAGCCAGATATGAGAGCAATCGAGCGAGCCAGACTTGAGAGCAAGCGAGTAAGCCAGATATGAGAGCAAGCGAGCAAGCCAGATATGAAAGCGAGACAGATAAGAGAGCGAACCAGACAAAAGAGCAAGCGAGCGAGCCAGATATGAGAGCGAGCCAGATATGAGAGCAAGCGAGCCAGCCAGATGTGAGAGCGAGCGAGCCAGATAAGAGAGCGAGCCAGACATGAGAGCAAGCGAGCCAGATATGAGAGCGAGCGAGCCAAATATGAGAGCAAGCGAGCAAGCCAGATATGAGAGTGAGCCAGATAAGAGAGCGAACCAAACAAAAGAGCAAGCAAGAAAGCCAGATATGAGAGCGAGCGAGACAGACATGAGAGCAAGTGAGCGAGCCAGATATGGGAGCGAGCGAGCCAGATAAGAGAGCAAGCCAGACAAGAGAGCAAGCGAGCGAGCCAGAAATGCTAGCGAGCAAGCCAGATAAGAGAGCGAGCCAGACAGGAGAGCAAGCGAGCGAGCCAGATACAGAGCAAGCGAGCGAGCCAGATGTGAGAGCGAGACAGATAAGAGAGCAAGCCAGACAAGAGAGCAAGCGAGCGAGCCAGATATGCTAGCGAGCAAGCCAGATAAGAGAGCCAGCCAGACAAGAGAGCAAGCGAGCGAGCCAGATATGAGAGCAAGCGAGCAAGCCAGATGTGAGAGCGAGACAGATAAGAGAGCAAGCCAGACAAGAGAGCAAGCTAGCGAGCCAGATATGCTAGCGATCAAGCCAGATAAGAGAGCGAGCCAGACAAGGGAGCAAGCGAGCGAACCAGATATGAGAGCAAGCGAGCGAGCCAGATGTGAGAGCAAGCGAACAAGATATGCGAGCGAGCCAGATAAGAGAGCGAGCCAGACAAGAGAGCAAGCGAGCGAGCCAGATATGAGAGCAAGCGAGCAAGCCAGATATGAGAGTGAGCCAGATAAGAGAGCGAACCAGACAAGAGAGCAAGCGGGAAAACCAGAAATGAGAGCGAGCGAGCCAGACATGAGAGCAAGTGAGCGAGCCAGATATGAGAGCGAGCGAGCCAGATAAGAGAGCAAGCCAGACAAGAGAGCAAGCGAGCGAGCCAGATATGCTAGCGAGCAAGCCAGATAAGAGAGCAAGCCAGACAAGAGAGCAAGCGAGCGAGCCAGATATAGAGCAAGCGAGCGAGCCAGATGTGAGAGCGAGACAGGTAAGAGAGAAAGCCAGACAAGAGAGCAAGCGAGCGAGCCAGATATGCTAGCGAGCAAGCCAGATAAGAGAGCGAGCCAGACAAAAGAGCAAGTGAGCGAGCCAGATATGAGAGCAAGTGAGCGAGCCAGATATGAGAGCGAGCAAGCAAGATATGCGAGCGAGCCAGATAAGAGAGTGAGCCAGACAAGAGAGCTGCGAGCGAGCCAGATATAAGAGCAAGCGATCAAGCCAGATGTGAGAGAAAGTGAGGCAGATAAGAGAGCGAGACAGACAATTAAGCAAGCGAGTGAGCCAGATATGAGAGCAAGCGAGCGATCCAGATATGAGAGCGAGCCAGACATGAGAGTGAGCAAGCCAGATATGAGAGCAAGCGAGCGAGCCAGATATGAGAGCAAGCGCGCCAGCCAGATATGAGAGCGAGCGAGCCAGATAAGAGAGCGAGCAAGACAAGAGAGCAAGCGAGCTAGCCAGATATGAGAGCAATCGAGCGAGCCAGACTTGAGAGCAAGCGAGTAAGCCAGATATGAGAGCAAGCGAGCAAGCCAGATATGAAAGCGAGACAGATAAGAGAGCGAACCAGACAAAAGAGCAAGCGAGCGAGCCAGATATGAGAGCGAGCCAGATATGAGAGCAAGCGAGCCAGCCAGATGTGAGAGCGAGCGAGCCAGATAAGAGAGCGAGCCAGACATGAGAGCAAGCGAGCGAGCCAGATATGAGAGCGAGCGAGCCAAATATGAGAGCAAGCGAGCAAGCCAGATATGAGAGTGAGCCAGATAAGAGAGCGAACCAGACAAAAGAGCAAGCAAGAAAGCCAGATATGAGAGCGAGCGAGACAGACATGAGAGCAAGTGAGCGAGCCAGATATGGGAGCGAGCGAGCCAGATAAGAGAGCAAGCCAGACAAGAGAGCAAGCGAGCGAGCCAGAAATGCTAGCGAGCAAGCCAGATAAGAGAGCGAGCCAGACAGGAGAGCAAGCGAGCGAGCCAGATACAGAGCAAGCGAGCGAGCCAGATGTGAGAGTGAGACAGATAAGAGAGCAAGCCAGACAAGAGAGCAAGCGAGCGAGCCAGATATGCTAGCGAGCAAGCCAGATAAGAGAGCCAGCCAGACAAGAGAGCAAGCGAGCGAGCCAGATATGAGAGCAAGCGAGCAAGCCAGATGTGAGAGCGAGACAGATAAGAGAGCAAGCCAGACAAGAGAGCAAGCTAGCGAGCCAGATATGCTAGCGATCAAGCCAGATAAGAGAGCGAGCCAGACAAGGGAGCAAGCGAGCGAACCAGATATGAGAGCAAGCGAGCGAGCCAGATGTGAGAGCAAGCGAACAAGATATGCGAGCGAGCCAGATAAGAGAGCGAGCCAGACAAGAGAGCAGCGAGCGAGCCAGATATGAGAGCAAGGGAGCAAGCCAGATTTGAAAGAGAGCGAGGCAGATAAGAGAGCGAGCCAGACAATTAAGAAAGCGAGCAAGCCAGATATGAGAGCAAGCGAGCAATCCAGATATGAGAGCAAGCCAGACATGAGAGCGAGCGAGCCAGATATGAGAGCAAGCGAGCGAGCCAGATATGAGAGCAAGCGAGCCAGCCAGATTTGAGAGCGAGCGAGCCAGATATGCGAGCGAGCCAGATATGCGAGCGAGCCAGATAAGAGAGCGAGCCAGACAAGAGAGCAAGCGAGTGAGCCATTTATGAGAACAAGCGAGCGAGCCAGATATGAGAGCAAGCGAGCAAGCCAGATATGAGAGCGAGCCAGATAAGAGAGCGAACCAGACAAGAGAGCAAGCGAGCGAGCCAGATATGAGAGCGAGCGAGCCAGATATGAGAGCAATCGAGCCAACCAGATGTTAGAGCGAGCGAGCCAGATATGCGAGCGAGCCAAATAAGAGAGCGAGCCAGACAAGAGAGCAAGCAAGCGAGCCAGATATGAGAGCAAGCGAGCAAGCCAGATTTGAGAGCGAGCCAGATAAGAGAGCGAACCAGACAAGAGAGCAAGTGATAAAGCCAGATATGAGAGCGAGCGAGCCAGACATGAGAGCGAGCCAAATATGAGAGCGAGCGAGCCAGACATGAGAGCAAGCGAGCCAGATATGAGAGCGAGCCAGATAAAAGAGCGAGCCAGACAAGAGAGCAAGCGAGCGAGCCAGATATGAGAGCAAGCGAGCTAGCCAGATATGAGAGCAAGCGAGCAAACCAGATATGAGAGCGAGCGAGCCAGACATGAGAGCGAGCGAGTAAGATATGAGAGCGAGCGAGCCAAATATGCGAGCGAGAGAGCCAGATAAGAGAGCGAGCCAGACAAGAGAGCAAGCGAGCGAGCCAGATATAAGAGCGAGCGAGCCAGATATGAGAGCAAGCGAGTGAGCCAGATATGAGAGCAAACGAGCCAGCCAGATGTGAGAGCGATCGAGCCAGATATGTGAGCGAGCCAGATAAGAGAGCGAGCCAGACAAGAGAGCAAGCGAGCGAGCCAGATATGAGAGCAAGCGAGCAAGCCAGATATGAGAGCGAGCCAGATAAGAGAGCGAACCAGACAAGAGAGCAAGTGAGAAATCCAGATATGAGAGCGAACGAGCCAGACATGAGAGCAAGCGAGGGAGCCAGATATGAGAGCGAGCGAGACAGATAAGAGAACAAGCGAGCGAGCCAGATATGCTAGCGAGCAAGCCAGATAAGAGAGCGAGCCAGACAAGAGAGCAAGCGAGCGAGCCAGATATGAGAGCAAGCGAGCGAGCCAG